>NW_024742951.1:0-18057 GCF_018991925.1 Homarus americanus
AGGACTTTGTTATACTCAATCAGGAGATATATTATACTCGATCAGGGGACTTTGTTATACTCAACCAGGGGACTTTGTTATACTCTATCAGGGGACTTTGTCATACTCGACCAGAGGACTTTGTTATACTCGATCGGAGGATATGTTATACTCGATCAGGGGACTTTCTTATACTCGATCAGGGGACTTTGTTATACTCGATCAGAGGATATGTTATACTCGATCAGGGGACTTTGTTATATGCGATTAGGAGACTTTGTTATACTCGATTAGGGGCCTTTGTTATACTCGTTGAGGGGGGTTTATTATACTCGACCAGGGGGCTTTGCTATAGTCGGCCAGGGGACTTTGTTATACTCGATTAGGGGTCTTTGTTATACTCGACCAGGGGACTTTTTTATACTTGATCATGGGACTTTGTCTTACTCGACCAGAGGCCTTTGTTATACTCGATCGGGGGACTTTGTTATACTCGATGAGTGGACTTTACTATATTTGACCAATGGACTTTGCTATATTCGATGAGGGGCCTTTGTTATACTCGATCAGGGGACTTTGTTATACTCGGCCAGAGGACTTTCTTATACTCGATCAGGTGATATGTTACTCTCAGTCAGAGGGACTTTGTACTCGATCAAGAGGACTTTGTTATATACTCGACGAGGCCTTTTTATACTCTGATTAGAAAACTTTGTTATATACTAAGCCAGGACTTTTGTTATAGTCAAGGGTCTTTGTTTATATACCAGGGACTTTGTTATTTTTCGATCAGGGGATATGTAATACTCAGTCAGGACTTTGTTATACTCGATCAAGGTCTTTAATTATACTCGTCAGGGGGCTTTGTTATACTCGATTAGGGACTTTTTATATTTGATCAGGGGACTTGTCTTTTCGATCAGGGCCGCGTATACTTTCATTGGGGGCTTTGTATTACTCGATGGCAGCCTTTACTATATAAACCAGGGACTGTTACTTAAAATGATCGAGACTTTGTTATCGATATCGGACTTTGTTATACTCGATCAGTGGACTTTCCTACTATTTGACCAATGGACTTTGCTATACTCGATGAGGGGCCTTTGTTATACTCGATCAGGGGACTTTGTTATACTCGACCAGGGGACTTTGTAATACTCTATCAGGGGACTTTGTCATACTCGACCAGAGGACTTTGTTATACCCGATCAGAGGATATGTTGTACTCGATCAGGGGACTATTTTATACTCGAACAGAGGACTTTGTTATACTCGATTAGGGGACTTTGTTATACTCTCCCAGAGGACTTTTTTATACTTGAGCAATGGACTTTGTTATACTCAATGAGGGGCCTTTGTTATACTCGATCAGGGGAGCTGGTTATACACGACCAGGGTACTTTGTTGTTCGCGATCGGGGATCTTTTTTATTCTAGACCAGTGGCCTTTGTTATACTCGATCAGGGGACATTGTTATACTCAATCAGGGGACTCAGTTATACTCGATTAGGAGCCTTAGTTATACTCGATGAGGGGGCTTTGTTATACTCGACCAGGGGACTTTGCTATACTCGACCAGGGGAATTTGTTATACTCGATCAGAGGCCTTTGTTATACTCGACGAGGGGACTTTTTTATACTTGATCAGGGGACTTTGTCATACTCGATCAGTGGACTTTCCTATATTTGACCAATGGACTTTGCTATACTCGATGAGGGGCCTTTGTTATACTCGATCACTGGACTTTGTTATACACGACCAGGGGACTTTGTTATACTCGTTCAGGGTTCTTTGTTATACTCGACCAGAGGACTTTGTTCTACTCGATCAGGGGATATGTTATACTCGATCAGGGGACTTTGTTTCACTCGATTAGGGGACTTTTTTATACTTGATTAGGGAACTTTGTTATACTCGATCAGGGGACTTTGTTACACTGGACCAGGGGACATTTTTATGCTCGAATAGGGGGCTTTGTTATTCTCGATCAGGGGACTTTGTTATACTCCACCAGGGACTTTTTTATACTCGATCAGGGGATATGTGTTACTCGATCAGGGGACTTTGTTATACTCGGTTCAAGGGACTTTGTTATACTCGTCCAGGGGGCTTTGTTATACTAGGATCAGGGGACTTTGTTATGCTCGATCAGGGGACTTTGTCTTACTCGATCAGCGCCCTTTGTTATACTCGACCAGGGGACTTTGTTATAATCGATTAGGGGACTTTGTTATGCTCAATCTGGGGACTTTATTAAACTGAGCCAGGAGTCGTTGTTATACTCTATAAGGGGATATGTTATACTTGATCAGGGGACTTTGTTATACTGGACCAGGGGACTTTGTTATACTCGATTAGGGGACTTTGTTATACTCGATGAGAGAACTTTGTTATACTCGTCTAGGGGACATTGTTATACTCGAACAGGGACTTTGCTATACTCGATCAGGGAACTTTGGTATGCTTGATCTAGGGACTTTGTTATACTGGGCCAGGGGAAATTTTTATGCTCGATTAGGGGACTTTGTTATTCTCGATCAGGGGACTTTTGTTAAACTCGATCAGGGAACTTTGTTATACTCGACCAGGGGCCTTTGTTATACTCGATTAGGGGAATTTGTTATACTCGATAAGGGGACTTTGTTAGACTCGATCAGGGGACTTTGTTATACTCGACCAGGGGACTTTGTTATACTCGGTTTGGCGGCTTTGTTATACTCGATCAGGGGACCTTCTTATACTCGATGAGGGGCCTTTGTTATACTCGATGAGGGGCCTTTGTTATACAAGATCAGGGGACTTTGTTATATTCGATTAGAGGCCTTTTTTAGACTCGAGCAAGGGACTTTTTTATACTCGAGCAGGGGGCTTTGTTATACTCGATCAGGGGACTTTGTTATACTCGATCAGGAGGCTTTGTTATACTCGATCAGGGGACTTTGCTACACTCGACCAGGGGACTTTGTTATACTCGAGTAGGGGGCTTTGTTATACTCGATTAGGGGACTTTGTTATACTCGATGAGGAGGCTTTGTTATACTCGATCAGGGGACTTTTCTATACTTGACCAGGGAACTTTGTTATACTCGATTAGTGGACTTTGTTATACTCGACCAGGGAACATTTTTATCCTTGACCAATGGACTTTGTTATACTCGATGAGGGGCCTTTGTTATACTCGATGAGGGGACTTTTTTATACTCGACCAGAGGACAATTGTTATACACAATCAGGGAATATGTTATACTTGATCAAGGGACTTTGTTATACTCAACTAGGGGACTTTGTTATACTCGATCAGGGGACTTTGTTATACTCTAAAGGAGACTTTGTTATACTCGATCAGGGGACTTTGTTATACTCGATTAGTGGCCTTTGTTATACTCGATGAGGGGGCTTTGTTATACTCGACCAGAGGACTTGCTATAATCGACCAGGGGACTTTCTTATACTCGATCAGGGGACTTTGTTACACTGGACATGGGGACATTTTTATACTTGATTAGGGGACTTTGTTTTACTCGATCAGGGGTGTTTTGTTATTCTTGATGAGGGGACTTTTGTTACACTCCATCAAGGGACTTTGTTATACTCGACCAGGAGCCTTTGTCATACTCGACCAGATGACTTTGTTATACTCGATCAGAGGATATTTTATACTCGATCAGGGGGCTTTGTTATACTCGATGAGGGGACTTTGCTATACTCGACCAGGGGACTTTGTTATACTCGATCAGGGGACTTTGTTATACTCGACCAGGGGACTTTTTTTATACTTGATCAGGGGACTTTGTCATACTCGATCTGTGGACTTTCCTATATTTGACCAATGGACTTTGTTATACTCTATGAAGGGCCTTTGTTATATTTGATCAGGGGACTTTGTTATACTTGATTTGGGGACTTTTTTATACTCGATCAGGGGACTTTGTTACACTGGACCAGGGGACATTTTTATACTCGATGAGGGGACTTTGTTATTCTCGATCAGGGGACTTTTGTTACACTCGACCAGGGACCTTTGTTATACTCGATTAGGGGACATTGTTATACTCGATAAGGGGACCTTGTTATATTCGATAAGGGGAATTTGTTATACACGATAAGGGGACTTTGTTAGACTCGAACAGGCGACTTTGTTATACTCGATCAGGGGACTTTGTTATACTCAATTAGGCGGCTTTGTTATACTCGATCAGGGGTCTTTCTTATACTCGATAAGGAGGCTTTGTTATACTCCTTCAGTGGACTTTGCTACACTCGACCAGGGGACTTTGTTATACTCGAGTAGGCGG
Source organism: Homarus americanus (assembly GCF_018991925.1). NCBI lineage: Eukaryota > Metazoa > Arthropoda > Malacostraca > Decapoda > Nephropidae > Homarus > Homarus americanus. Next base: position 4,276 of record NW_024742951.1, read on the forward strand.
CTTTGTTATACTCGATTAGGGGACTTTGTTATACTCGATCAGGGGATTTTGTCTTACTCGATCAGGGCCTTTTTTATACTCGACCAGGGGACTTTGTTATACTGGGCCATGAAACTTTGTAATACTCGATCAGGGAACGTTGTTATACTCGTCCAGGGGGCTTTGTTATACTCGTTTAGGGGACTTTGTTATACTCGATCAGCGGACTTTGTCTTACTCGATCAGTCCCTTTGCTACACTCGACCAGGGGACTTTGTTATACTCGATCAGGGGGCTTTGTTATACTCGATCGGGGAACTTTGTTATACTCGATCAGGGGCCTTTGTTATACTCGATAAGGGGACTTTGTTATACTCGACCAGGGGACTTTGTTATAATCGATTAGGGGACTTTGTTGTGCTCGATCTAGGGACTTTGTCTTACTCGATTAGGGCCCTTTGTTATACTCGAACAGGGGACTTTGTTATAATCGATTAGGGGACTTTGTTATGCTCGATCTGGGAACTTGGTTATAATCAATCAGGGGGCGTTGTTTTACTCGACGAGGGGACTATTTTATACTTGATCAGGGGACTTTGTCATACTCGATCAGTGAACTTTCCTATATTTGACCAATGGACTTTGCTATACTCGATGAGGGGCCTTTGTTATACTCGATCACTGGACTTTGTTATACACGACCAGGGGGACTTTGTTATACTCGTTCAGGGGTCTTTGTTATACTCGACCAGAGGACTTTGTTATACTCAACCAGGGGCGTTTGTTATACTCGATTAGAAAACTTTGTTATACTCGACCAGGGGACTTTGTTATACTCCACCAGGGACTTTTTTATACTCGATCAGGGGATATGTTTTACTCGATAAGGGGACTTTGTTATACTCGGTTCAGGGGACTTTCTTATGCTCGAGCAGGGGACTTTATCTTACTCAATCAGGGCCCTTTGTTATACTCGACCAGGGGACTTTGTTATAATCGAGTAGGGGACTTTGTTACGCTCGATCTGGGGACTTTGTTAAACTGGGCCAGGAGACGTTGTTATACTCTATCAGGGGATATGTTATACTTGATCAGGGGACTTTGTTATACTGGACCAGGGGCTTTGTTATACTTGATTAGGGGACTTTGTTATACTCGATGAGGGAACTTTGTTATACTCGTCTAGGGGGCTTTGTTATACTCGATCAGGGGACTTTGTTATACTCGATCAGGGAACTTTGGTATGCTCGATCTAGGGACTTTGTTATACTGGGCCAGGGAACTTTTTTATACTCGATCAGAGGACTTTGTTACACTGGACCAGGGGACATTTTTATACTCGATCAGGGGACTTTGTTATACTTGATAAGGGGACTTTTGTTACACTCGATCAGGGGACTTTGTTATACTCGCCCAGGGGCCTTTGTTATACTCGATCAGGAGACTTTGTTATTTTCGATTAGGGGCCTTTGTGATACTCGATCAGGTGACTTTGTTATACTCCATCAGGGACTTTGTTATATTCGATCAGGGGATATGTAATACTTGATCAGGGGACTTTGTTATACACGATCCGGGGTCTTTGTTATACTCGTCCACGGGGCTTTGTTATACTCGATCAGGGGACTTTGTTATACTCGATCAGGGGACTTTGTCTCATTCGATCAGGGCCTTTGTTATACTCGACCTGGGGACTTTGTTATAATCGATCAGGGGACTTTGTTACTCTCGATCTAGGGACTTTGTTATACTGGGCCAGGAGACTTTGTAATACTCGATCAGGGGATATGTTATACTTGATCATGGGACTTTGTTATACTGGACCAGGGGACTTTGTTATACTCGATTAGGGGACTTTGTTATACTCGATCAGGGGACTTTGTTATACTCGATTAGGGGCCTATTTTGGACTCGATGAGGGGCCTTTGTAATACTCGATCAGGAGACTTTGTTATACTCGATCAGAGGACTTCCTTATACTCGAGCAGGGGGCTTTGTTATGTTCGATCAGGGGACTTTGTTATACTCGATCAGGAGGCTTTGTTATACTTGATCATGAGACTTTGCTATACTCGACCAAGGGACTTTGTTATACACGATGAGGGGACTTTGTTATACTCGACCAGGGGACTTTTTTATACTTGACCAATGGACTTTCTTATACTCGATGAGGGCCCTTTGTTATACTCGATCAGGAAACTTTGTTATACTCATCCAGGGTTTTTTGTTATACTCGATCAAAGGACTTTGTTATACTCGATAAGGGGACTTTGTCTTACTCGATCAGGGCCCTTTGCTATCCTCGACCAGGGGACTTTGTTATAATCGATCAGGGGTCTTTGGTATGCTCGATTTAGGGACTTTGTTATTCTGGGCAAGGGGACTTTTTTATACTCGATCAGGAGACTTTGTTGCACTGGTCCAGAGGACATTTTTATACTCGATTAGGGGACTTTGTTATACTCGATTAGGGGACTTTTGTTACACTCGATCAGGGGACTTTGTTATACTCGACCAGGGGCCTTTATTATACTCGATTAGGGGACTTTGTTATACTCGATATGGGAATTTGTTATACTCGATAAGGGGAATTTGTTATACTCGATAAGGGGACTTTGTTAGACTCGAACAGGGGACTTTGTTATACTCGACCAGTGGACTTTGTTATACTCGATTAGGCGGCTTTGTTATACTCGTTCAGGGGACTTTCTTATACTCGATGAGGTGCCTTTGTTATACTCGATCAGGGGCCTTTGTTATACTAGATCAGGGGACTTTGTTATACTCGATTAGAGGCCTTTTTTGGACTCGATTAGGGGACTTTGTTATACTCGAGCAGGGGGCTTTGTTATACTCGATTAGGGGACTTTGTTATACTCGATCAGGAGTCTTTGTTGTACTCGGTCAGGGGACTTTACTCTACTCGACCAGGGGACATTGTTATACTCGACCAGGGGGCTTTGTTATACTCGATTAGGGGACTTTGTTATAATCGATCAGGAGGCTTTGTTTTATTCGATGAGGGGACTTTGCTATACTTGACTAGGGGACTTTGTTATACTCGAACAGGGGGCTTTGTTATACTCGACCAGAGAACTTTTTTATACTTGACCAATGAACTTTGTTATACTCGATGAGGGGCCTTTGTTATACTCGATTAGGGGACTTTGTTATACTCGATCAGGAGGCTTTGTTATACTCGTCTAGGGTGCTTTTTTATACTCGATCAGGGGAATTTGTTATACTCGATCAGAGGACTTTGTCTTACATGATCAGGGCCCTTTGCTATACTCGACCAGGGGACTTTGTTATAATCGATCAGGGGACTTTGTTATGCTCGATATGGGGACTTTGTTATACCGGGCCAGGAAACTTTTTTATACTCGACCAGACGCCTTTGTTATATTCGATCAGGGGACTTTGTTATACTCGATAAGGGGACTTTGCTATACTCGGTAAGGGGAAAATGTTATTCTCGATAAGGGGATTTAATGTTAGACTCGAACAGGGGACTTTGTTATACTCGACCAGGGGACTTTGTTATACTCGATCAGGGGACTTTGTTATACTTGATTAGGGGACTTTGTTATACTCGATCAGGGGACTTTGTTATACTTGATCAGAGGACTTTGTTATACTCGACCAGACGCCTTTGTTATACTCGATCAGGGACTTTGTTATACTCGATAAGGGGACTTTGCTATACTCGATATGGGGAATATGTTATTCTCGATAAGGGGATTTAATGTTAGACTCGAACTGGGGACTTTGTTATACTCGACCAGGGGACTTTGTTATATTCGATCAGGGGATATGTTATACTCGATCAGAGAACTTTGTTATACTTGATCAGGGGACTTTGTTATACTCGATTAGGGGACTTTGTTAAACTCGATCAGGGGACTTTGTTGTACTTGATCAGAGGACTTTGTTATACTCGACCAGGGGCCTTTGTTATGCTCGATTAGAAAACTTTGTTATACTCGACCAGGGGCCTTTGTTATACTCCACAAGGGACTTGTTATACTCGATCAGGGGATATGTTATACTCGATCAGGGGACTTTGTTATACTCGGTTCAGGGGACTTTGTTATACTCGATCTGGGGACTTTGTTATACTCGATCAGGAAACTTTGTTATACTCATCCAAGGGGTTTTGTTATACTCGATCAGGGAACTTGTTATACTCGATAAGGAGACTTTGTCTTACTCGATCAGGGCCCTTTGCTATACTCGACCAGGGGACTTTGTTATAATCGATCAGGGGTCTTTGGTATGCTCGATCTAGGGACTTTGTTATTCTGGGCAAGGGGACTTTTTTATACTCGATCAGGGGACTTTGTTACACTGGTCCAGAGGACATTTTTATACTCGATTAGGGGACTTTGTTATACTCGATATGGGGACTTTGTTATACTCGATAAGGGGACTTTGTTAGACTCGAACAGGGGACTTTGTTATACTCGACCAGAGGAATTTGTTATACTCGATTAGGCGGCTTTGTTATAGTCGATCAGGCGACTTTCTTATACTCGATGAGGGGCCTTTGTTATACTCGATCAGGGGCCTTTGTTATACTAGATCAGGGGACTTTGTTATACTCGATTAGAGGCCTTTTTTGGACTCGATTAGGGGACTTTGTTATACTCGAGCAGGGGCTTTGTTATACTCGATTAGGGGACTTTGTTTTACTCGATCAGGAGGCTTTGTTGTATTCGGTCAGGGGACTTTACTATACTCGACCAGGGGACATTGTTATACTCGACCAGGGGGCTTTGTTATACTCGATTAGGGGACTTTGTTATAATCGCTCAGGAGGCTTTGTTTTATTCGATCAGGGGACTTTGCTATACTCGATCATGGGACTTTGTTATACTCGATCAGGAGGCTTTGTTATACTCGATCAGGGGACTTTGTTATACTCGATCAGGGGACTTTGTTATACTGGACCAGGGGACTTTGTAATACTCGATCAGGGGACTTTGTTATACTCGATCAGGGGACTTTGTTATACTTGTCTAGGGGGCTTTTTTATACTCGATCAGGGGACTTTGTTATACTCGATCAGAGGACTTTGTCATACATGATCAGGGCCCTTTGCTATACTCGACCAGGGGACTTTGCTATAATCGATCAGGGGACTTTGTTATGCTCGATATTGGGACTTAGTTATACCGGGCCAGGGGACTTTTTTGTACTCGATCAGGGGACTTTGTTATACTGGACCAGAGGATTTTTTTATACTCGATCAAAGGACTTTGTTATACACGATCACTGGACTTTTGTTATACTCGATCAGGGGACTTTTTTATACTCGACCAGAGGTATTTGTTATACTCGATCAGGGGACTTTGTTATACTCGATAAGGGGACTTTGTTATACTCGATAAGGGCAATATGTTATACTCGATAAGGCGATTTAATGTTAGACTCGAACAGGGGACTTTGTTATACTCGACCAGGGGACTTTATTATACTCGATCAGGGGATATGTTATACCTGATCAGGGGACTTTGTTATACTCGATCAGGGGACTTTGTTATACTTGATTAGGGGACTTTGTTATACACGATCAGGGGACTTTGTTATACTTGATCAGAGGACTTTGTTATACTCGACCAGACGCCTTTGTTATACTCGATCAGGGGACTTTGTTATACTCGATAAGGGGACTTTGCTATACTCGATAAGGGGAATATGTTATTCTCGATAAGGGGATTTAATGTTAGACTCGAACTGGGGACTTTGTTATACTCGACCAAGGACTTTGGTATATTCGATCAGGGGATATGTTATACTCGATCAGAGAACTTTATTATACTCGATCAGGGGACTTTGTTATACTTGATTAGGGGACTTTGTTATACTCGATCAGGGGACTTTGTTGTACTTGATCAGAGGACTTTGTTATACTCGACCAGGGGCCTTTGTTATGCTCGATTAGAAAACTTTGTTATACTCGACCAGGGGACTTTGTTATACTCCACCAGGGACTTGTTATACTCGATCAGGGGATATGTTATACTCGATCAGGGGACTTTGTTATACTCGGTTCAGGGGACTTTGTCATACTCGATTGGGGACTGGACTTTGAATACTCGATGAGGGGTCTTTGTTATACTCTATCAAGGGACTTTGTTATACTCGACCAGGGAACTTTGTTATACTCGATCAAGGGATATGTTATACCCGATCAGGGGACTTTGTTATACTCGATCAGGGGACTTTGTTATACTTGATTAGGGGACTTTGTTATACTCGATCAGGGGACTTTGTTATACTTGATCAGAGGAATTTGTTATACTCGACCAGGGGACTTTGTTATACTCCACCAGGAACTTGTTATACTCGATCAGGGGATATGTTATACTCGATCAGGGGACTTTGTTATACTCGGTTCAGGGGACTTTGTTATACTCGTCCAGGGGGCTTTGTTATACTAGCATCAGAGGACTTTGTTAAACTCGATGAGGGAACTTTGTCTTACTCGATCAGTGCCCTTTTTTATACTCGACCATGGGACTTTGTTATAATCGATTAGGGGACTTTGTTATGCTCGTTCTGGGGACTTTGTTAAACTGGGTCCAGGAGACGTTGTTATACTCGATCAGGGGATATGTTATACTCGATCAAGGGACTTTGTTATACTGGAGCAGGGGACTTTGTTATACTCGATCAGGGGACTTTGTTATACTCGATCAGGGAACTTTGTTATACTCATCCAGGGGGTTTTGTTATACTCGATCAAGGGACTTTTTTATACTCGATCAGGGACTTTGTCTTACTCGATCAGGGCCCTTTGCTATACTCGACCGGGGGACTTTGTTATAATCGATGAGGGGTCTTTGGTATGCTCGTTCTAGGGACTTTTTTATTCTGGGCAAGGGGGCTTTTTTATACTCGATCAGGGGGCTTTGTTACAATGGACCAGAGGACATTTTTATACTCGATTAGGGGACTTTGTTATACTCGATTAGGGGACTTTTGTTACACTCGATCAGGGGACTTTGTTAAACTCGATTAGGGACTTTTTTATTCTCGAGCAGGGGGCTTTGTTATACTCGATTAGGGACTTTTTTATTCTCGAGCAGGGGGCTTTGTTATACTCGATTAGGGGACTTTGTTATACTCGATGAGGAGGCTTTGTCTTATTCGATCAGGGGACTTTGCTATACTCGACCAGGGAACTTTGTTGTACTTGATCAGAGGACTTTGTTATACTCGACCAGGGGCCGTTGTTATTTTCGATTAGAAAACTTTGTTATACTCGAGCAGGGGACTTTGTTATACTCCACCAGGGACATGTTATACTCGATCAGGGGATATGTTATACTCGATCAGGGGACTTTGTTATACTCGATCAGGAGGCTTTGTTATACTTGATCATGGGACTTTGCTATACTCGACCAGGGGACTTTGTTATACACGATGTGGGGACTTTGTTATACTCGACCAGGGGACTTTTTTATACTTGTCCAATGGACTTTCTTATACTCGATGAGGGCCCTTTGTTATACTCGATCAGGGGCATTTGTTATACTCGAGCAAGGGACTTTGTTATACTCGATTAGGGTACTTTTTTATACTCGACCAGAGGACTTTGTTATACTCGATCAGGGGATATGTTATACTCGATCAGGGGACTTTGTTATACTCAATCAGGGGACTTTGTTATACTCGATTAGGGGCCTTTGTTATACTTTATTAGGGGGTTTTGTTATACTCGACCAGGGGACTTTGTCATACTCGATCAGGGGACTTTGTTATACTCGACCAGGGGACTTTTTTATACATGATCAGGGGACTTTGTCATACTCGCTCAGTGGAATTTCCTATATTTGACCGATGGACTTTGCTATACTCGATGTGGGGTCTTTGTTATACTCGATCAGGGGACTTTGTTATACTCGACCAGGGGACTTTGTTATACTCGATGAGGGGATATGTTATACTCGATCAGGGGACTTTGTTATACTCGATCAGGGGACTTTGTTATACTTGATTAGGGGACTTTGTTATTCTCGATCAGGGGACTTTGTTATACATGATCAGAGGACTTTGTTATACTCGACCAGGGGCCTTTGTTATGCTCGATTAGAAAACTTTGTTATACTCGACCAGGGGACTTTAATATACTCCACCAGGGACTTGTTATACTCGATCAGGGGATATGTTATACTCGATCAGAGGACTTTGTTATACTCGGTTCAGGGGACTTTGTTATACTCGATCTGGGGACTTTGATATACTCGATCAGGAAACTTTGTTATACTCATCCAGGGGGTTTTGTTATACTCGATCAGGTGATTTTCTTATACTCGATAAGGGGACTTTGTCTTACTCGATCAGGGCCCTTTGCTATACTCGACCAGGGGACTTTGTTATAATCGATCAGGGGTCTTTGGTATGCTCGATCTAGGGACTTTGTTATTCTGGGCAGTGGGACTTTTTTATACTCGATCAGGGGACTTTGTTACACTGGTCCAGATGACATTTTTATACTCGATTAGGGGACTTTGTTATACTCGATTAGGGGACTTTTGTTACACTCGATCAGGGGACTTTGTTATACTCGACCAGGGGCCTTTATTATACTCGATTAGGGGACTTTGTTATACTCGATATGGGGTTTTTGTTATACTCGATAAGGGGAATTTGTTATACTCGATAAGGGGACTTTGTTAGACTCGAACAGGGGACTTTGTTATACTCGACCAGGGTACTTTGTTATACTCGATTAGGCGGCTTTGTTATACTCGATCAGGGGACTTTCTTATACTCGATGAGGGGCCTTTGTTATACTCGATGAGGGGCCTTTGTTATACTAGATCAGGGGACTTAGTTATACTCGATTAGAGGCCTTTTTGGACTCGATTAGGGGACTTTGTTATACTCGAGCAGGGGGCTTTGTTATACTCGATCAGGGGACTTTGTTATACTCGATCAGGAGGCTTTGTTGTACTCGGTCAGGGGACTTTACTATACTCGACCAGGGGACATTGTTATAATCGACCAGGGGGCTTTGTTATACTCGATTAGGGGACTTTGATATAATCGATCAGGAGGCTTTGTTTTATTCGATCAGGGGACTTTGCTATACTTGACTAGGGGACTTTGTTATACTCGAACAGGGGGCTTTGTTATACTCGACCAGAGAACTTTTTTAAACCTGACCAATGAACTTTGTTATACTCGATGAGGGGCCTTTGTTATACTCGATTAGGGGACTTTGTTATACTCGATCAGGAGGCTTTGATATACTCGATCAGGGGACTTTGTTATACACGATCAGGGGACTTTGTTATACTGGACCAGGGAACTTTGTTATACTCGATCAGGGGACTATGTTATACTCGATCAGGGGACTTTGTTATACTCGTCTAGGGGGCTTTTTTATACTCGATCAGGGGACTTTGTTATACTCGACCAGAGAACTTTTTTATACCTGACCAATGAACTTGGTTATACTCGATGAGGGGCCTTTGTTATACTCGATTAGGGGACTTTGTTATACTCGATCAGGAGGCTTTGTTATACTCGATCAGGGGACTTTTTTATACTCGATCAGGGGACTTTGTTACACTGGTCCAGAGGACACTTTTATACTCGATTAGGGGACTTTGTTATACTCGATTAGGGGACTTTTGTTACACTCGATCAGGGGACTTTGTTATACTCGACCAGGGGCGTTTGTTATACTCGATTAGGGGACTTTGTTATACTCGATATGGGGACTTTGTTATACTCGATAAGGGGAATTTGTTATACTCGATAAGGGGACTTTGTTAGACTCAAACAGGGGACTTTGTTATACTCGACCAGGGGACTTTGTTATACTCGATTAGGCGGCTTTGTTATACTCGATCAGGGGACTTTCTTATGCTCGATGAGGGGCCTTTGTTATACTCGATCAGGGGCCTTTGTTATACTAGATCAGGGGACTTTGTTATACTCGATTAGAGGCCTTTTTTGGACTCGATTAGGGGACTTTGTTATACTCGAGCAGGGGGCTTTGTTATACTCGATCAGGAGGCTTTGTTGTACTCGGTCAGGGGACTTTACTATACTCGACCAGGGGACATTGTTATACTCGACCAGGGGGCTTTGTTATACTCGATAAGGGGACTTTGATATAATCGATCAGGAGGCTTTATTTTATTCGATCAGGGGACTTTGCTATACTTGACTAGGGGACTTTGTTATACTCGAACAGGGGGCTTTGTTATACTCGACCAGAGAACTTTTTTATACTTGACCAATGAACTTTGTTATACTCGATGAGGGGCCTTTGTTATACTCGATTAGGGGACTTTGTTATACTCGATCATGAGGCTTTTTTATACTCGATCAGGGGACTTTGTTATACTCGATCAGGGGACTTTGTTATACTGGACCAGGGGACTTTGTTATACTCGATAAGGGGACTTTGTTATACTCGATCAGGGGACTTTGTTATACTCGTCTAGGGGGCTTTTTTATACTCGATCAGGGGACTTTGTTATACTCGATCAAAGGAACTTTGTCTTACATGATGTGGGCCCTTTGCCATACTCGACGAGGGGACTTTGTTATAAACGATCAGGGGACTTTGTTATGCTCGATATGGGGACTTTGTTATACCGGGTCAGGGTACTTTTTTGTACTCGATCAGGGGACTTTGTTATACTGGACCAGAGGATTTTTTTATACTCGATCAAGGGACTTTGTTACACTCGATCAGGGGACTTTGCTATAATCGATCAGGGAAATTTGGTATGCTTGATCTAGGGAATTTGTTATACTGGGCCAGGAAACTTTTTTATACTCGATCAGGGGACTTTGTTACACTGGACCAGGGGACATTTTTATACTCGATCAGGGGACTTTGTTATACTTGATCAGGGGACTTTTGTTACACTCGATCAGGGGACTTTGTTATACTCGACCAGGGGCCTTTGTTATACTCGATCAGGGGACTTTATTATACGCGATCAGGAGACTTTGTTTTACTCGATTAGGGGCCTTTGGTATACTCGATCAGGGGACTTTCTTATACTCCACCAGGGACTTTCTTATATTCGATCAGGGGATATGTAATACTCGATCAGGGGACTTTGTTATACACGATCAGGGATGTTTGTTATACTCGTCCAGGGGGCTTTGTTATACGCGATAAGGGGACTTTGTTAGATTCGAACAGGGGACTTTGTTATACTCGACCAGGGGACTTTGTTATACTCGATTAGGCGGCTTTGTTATACTCGATCAGGGGACTTTCTTATGCTCGATCAGGGGCCTTTGTTATACTCGATCAGGGGCCTTTGTTATACTAGATCAGGGGACTTTGTTATACTCGATTAGAGGCCTTTTTTGGACTCGATTACGGGACTTTGTTATACTCGAGCAGGGGGCTTTGTTATACTCGATCAGGAGGCTTTGTTGTACTCGGTCAGGGGACTTTACTATACTCGACCAGGGGACATTGTTATACTCGACCAGGGGGCTTTGTTATACTCGATAAGGGGACTTTGTTATAATCGATCAGGAAGCTTTATTTTATTCGATCAGGGGACTTTGCTATACTTGACTAGGGGACTTTGTTATACTCGAACAGGGGGCTTTGTTATACTCGACCAGAGAACTTTTTTATACTTGACCAATGAACTTTGTTATACTCGATGAGGGGCCTTTGTTATACTCGATTAGGGGACTTTGTTATACTCGATCAGGAGGCTTTGTTATACTCGATCAGGGGACTTTGTTATACTCGATCAGGGGACTTTGTTATACTGGACCAGGGGACTTTGTTATACTCGATCAGGGACTTTGTTATACTCGATCAGGACTTTGTTATACTTTCGTCTAAAATTTTTATACTCGATCAGGGACATTTATACTCGATCAAGGACTTTGTCTTATGATGAGTGCCCTTTTGCTATACTCGACCAAGGACTTTGCTATTTATAAACGATCAGGGGAGACTTTGTTATGCTCGATATAGGGACTTTGTTATATGGGCCAGGGGACTTTTTAGCCTCGATCAGGGGACTTTGTTATACTGGACCAGGATTTTTATACTTTCGATCAAGGGACTTTGTTACACACTTTCGATCAGGGACTTTGCTATACTCGATCAGGGAAATTTGGTATGCTTGATCTAGGAACTTTGTTATACTGGGCCAAGGAACTTTTTTATACTCGATCAGGGGACTTTGTTACACTGGACCAGGGGACATTTTTATACTCGTTCAGGGGACTTTGTTATACTTGATCAGGGGACTTTTGTTACACTCGATCAGGGGACTTTGTTATACTCGACCAGAGGCCTTTGTTATACTCGATCAGGGGACTTTGTTATACGCGATCAGGAGACTTTGTTATACTCGATTAGGGGCTTTTGTTATACTCGATCAGGGGACTTTCTTATACTCCACCAGGGACTTTCTTATATTCGATCAGGGGATATGTAATACTCGATCAGGGGACTTTGTTATACACGATCAGGGATCTTTGTTATACTCGTCCAGGGGGCTTTGTTATACTCGATCAGGGGACTTTGTTATACTCGATCAGGGGACTTTGTCTCATTCGATGAGGGCCTTTGATATACTCGACTTGGGGACTTTGTTATAATCGATCAGGGGACTTTGTTACGCTCGATCTGGGGACTTTGTTATACTGGGCCAGGAGACTTTGTAATACTCGATCAGGGGATATGTTATACTCGACCAGGGATCTTTTTTATACTTGACCAATTGACTTTGTTATACTCGATGAGGGGACTTTGTTATACTCGACCAGGGGATTTTGTTATACTCGATCAGGGGCTGTTACTCTTGATCAAGGGGTTTTGTTATACTCGATAAGGGGACTTTGTTATACTCGATCAGTGGACTTTCTATGTTGACCAATGGACTTGCTACTGCAAAGCTCGATGAGGGACCTTGGTTATACTCGATCAGGGGACTTTGTTATACTCGACCAGGGAACTTTGTTATACTCGATCAGGGGACTTTGTCATACTCGACCAGGCGACTTTGTTATACTCGATCAGAGGATATGTTATACTCGATCAGGCGGATTTGTTATACTCGATCAGAGGACTTTGTTATACTTGATTATGGGACTTTGTTATACTCGTTCAGGGGACTTTGTTACACTGGACCAGGGGACATTTTTATGCTCGATTAGGGGACTTTGTTATTCTCGATCAGGGGACTTTTGTTAAACTCGATTAGGAAACTTTGTTATACTCGACCAGGGGCCTTTGTTATACTCGATTAGGGGACTTTGTTATACTCGATAAGGGAATTTGTTATACTCGATACGGGGAATTTGTTATACTCGATAAGGGGACTTTTTTTAGACTCGAACAGGGGACTTTGTTATACTCGACAAGGGGACTTTGTTATACTCGATTTGGCGGCTTTGTTATACTCGATCAGGGGACCTTCTTATACTCGATGTGGGGCCTTTGTTATACTCGATGAGGGGCCTTTGATATACTAGATCAGGGGACTTTGTTATACTCGATTAGAGGCCTTTTTTGGACTCAATCAGGGGACTTTGTTATACTCGAGCAGGGGGCTTTGTTATACTCGATCAGGGGACTTTGTTATACTCGATTAGGAGGCTTTGTTTTACTCGATCAGGAGACTTTGCTACACTCGACCAGGGGACTTTGTTATACTCGAGTAGGGGGCTTTGTTATACTCGATTAGGGTGACTTTGTTATACTCGATGAGGAGGCTTTGTTATACTCGATCAGGGGACTTTGCTATACTCGACCAGGGGACTTTGTTATACTCGATTAGTGGACTTTGT
>NW_024742952.1:0-18573 GCF_018991925.1 Homarus americanus
ATAATGACATTTTCAATAAAACTTGTTAAAAAAAGTTAATACCTTCATGAACTGGTAGGGAATTGCGTGAATGAGGGTCAACTTGTTTTGTTTGTGATGGATGAATGTTATTGTTAGCTTAAATATTCCTTGCTTCATTACAGAACTATCCATTGTGTAGTAGGAATTAAACCACTTGAGATTGTTTTTTTGTTATTGTATTTAGTTTAAGCTGTTCTATCTCGAGGACAACAGTAGAGGCTAAGGTCAGAAGTAGTTCTTGGGAATACTTTCGTGGTGGGCCCTCTAGTGGGAGGAAAGAAAGAGGAGAGGGAGGAGGTGTAGAAATGAAGGAAGGAAGGAAGGGCTACGCAAAGACAGGGCCATTGGTGAACGTATGGAAGGAAGGAGGAGGAAAGGGATGAGGGAGGAGGAGGAGGAGGAGGAGGAGGGGGAGAAAGGAGGAGAAAGAGGAGGAGGAGGGGGGACGAGGAGGGGGAGGATGGGGGAAGAGGAGGGGCGGAGAAGAAGGAGGATCAGCAGAAGAATGTGGGAAGAAAAGATGAAGAACGCTTTTAGAAAGGGGACTCTCGGTGGGCGAATAGGAAGGGAGGAAGGAAGGAAGATACATTAAGGAAAAGGAGAAAAGGACACTGGATGACCGATTAGGAAAGAAAGATGAGGAGTAGGAGGAAGAGGGAAGGGAGAAGGAGGAGAAAGAAGGAGGAGGAGCAATATCAGCAGGAGGAAGAACAACAGAAAGAGGGAGAGGGGAAGGAGTAAAAGTACCCAAGAACAAGGCCTTCCTTCGCGTGGTTCTGGTACAGTTTCTCGGATTACTTGTCGTGTTCTCGGACGTGTAAGATGATTCGCCAGGGTGGGAGAGGGATATTATGGAAGATTGAGGTGTAGAATAAGATAAAGGGCAGTGAAGAATAAAATAGGAGGAGGTTATTAGAGGGATGTAGGTAGGAGATGTGAGTGGGGAGGTGTGGTGAGGAGTTGTGAGTGGGGTTGTACGTGAGAGGAGATGCAGGTGGGAAGGAAGGAGGGTTATGGGTGGAAGGAAGGAGGTTATGGGTGGGAAGGGAAGAGGTTATGGGTGGAGGAAGGGAAGGAGGGTTATGGGTGGGGAAGGAAGGAGGGTTATGGGTGGGAAGGAAGGAGGTTATGGGTGGGAAGGGAAGGAGGGTTATGGGTGAGTAGGTGAGGGTTGCGGGTGGGGAGATGAGAGAGGTAAGGGGTTGTGAGTAGGGAGGAGAAGGGCATTATGAGAGGATGAAATTAGAGAGAAAAAAAAGTGGGACGTAGATAAGAGGGAAGAGGGAGATGAGAGAGAGTGTGTAGTGGTGTGAAGAGGAGTGGGGTTATGACAGGAAGGTGGTGGGGGAGTGATTGATGGTATGAAACAGGGAAGGTTAAAAGTACTGTATGTATGTAAGAGAAATATAGATAAGAATATACAATATACTGTATATATTATACCTGTATATATGAGTCTGATATATTTTAACCTGGTGTATTTTAACAGGACAGACAGACAATCGTGCCTTCGTGTACAAATTTAATCACATCTAATTCCTCCATCTAAAACCTAAGCATCAGACATTTCCGTTTTTACTCCCAGCCGTGACTCGTGAATTTCAGAGTAACTGCTTACCTGTGAATCACACTAAACAATTTTCACCTCCTTCCCTTCCCTCAGGGACATAACAAAACAATTACCTTGGTCACAGGCATTGTTGTTTAATCTTTACGCTCACCAGGTTTTCCCTGCTAGAATATATTTTTTATTCATTACATGACCCTAAGGACTTCATAGCGGTAACGCGGACCGAAACTTCTTCTCCAAACAGCCTCGGCAAACATTCAATTAAAATTCCTTTTGTGGCGCGGAATGAGACTTGCCGAGCTTCACTTCAGGGCCGTCGAGGGAGACTCCCCAACGGGCCGTGAGATTACTTTCTTAAACAAGCCAGGTTGTTGCTTAATTCTCCTTTTGGCGTTGCCACACGTCAGTACTTGGGGAAGAGGTGGGAATGGCAGGAGATAAATTTTGTCATGTTTCAAATATTTCATGAAAGTCTGAACAAAAAAAGTTTTATATTTGAGTATAAAGTTAACCCTGATGCTGTGGATTATGTAAAACATATATTTGAAAATGCTTAACTTGGCTCGGAGTTCTTGAGACCGTGCATATCATTACCTCACGCTGGGCGGGTACAGTATCCATTTATCATAACACCGGGAGAAAAAAGGTAAAAATCTCATCCCTGAAGAAGAGAAGAGGATGTTTCGTATCGCAAATCTGGTCTTCAACCCTCAGTAATTTTTTCCCTTCTTAATCCCCTATTGGATGTTAAATGAAGAATCAGGAAGTGCCAAAGGGCCAGTAGAAAGTTGAAGCCATACTTCAACAGATTATCTCTTATATATACCTCTTACAAATCCATTTACTAATTCTTTAAATTTTCGTCCTGTAGTTTCCTTCGTTAACTCTCGTATAATATCAACCTTAACCACCACAACACTCAAGAAATAATATCACCTCTATGATTAATCTCTACCTAAATTATCAATCAAACTCTTTCTATTTCCGTCTATAAAATGCATAGTAGTTACCCTGTAAAATCATAAAGAACATCATATTACGTCTCATATGACACAGCTGTTCCCATAATTACACAAAGAATCTCCTCTCATAGAATAAAAATCCCCCCGTTTTGTCATAGGAGAATTGTGAGTCGGTGTTATAATGTATGTGTTGAAGTAATGGAGTTCATTCTTCCATCTCAAGAGGGGTGAGGGCTCTAGAGAGGGTCACGGAACTGGCTCTCCTCGACACCCTTAGCAAGTTAATTATCTCCACCCCACCTGGTATTTTTATGTCCACAGGTGTATAGAGGGGTTATTCAGCTCCTCTCCTATCCTTGATGTATAAAGCATTCATACACATCTTAAGCTTGGTGTATAAGAGAGTCTTTTAGATCATATTCTTGGTGTATAAAGACGTCACTTATATCCTTACATATAGTTTTTATCCTTGATGTAGAAAGCACCTATTCAGAATCCATCATTAGTTTCCCCTCAGGAGTCTATTCAGCTGCTCGCTTCACTGGGTAATAACCTGAAGGACTGACTATTCTCTCTCATCATATCTGCCGCACAGGTGAGATCTGTCTTATCTCTGCCCTAGATAAGGCACAGGTAAATGTTCTCGCTACCCGAATGGCTCTGATTGGCTTCATCATTCTGTTGCTAACGATCATTACACGATAACCACATACGATAGTCATTGTTCCCTTATCAACGATACCAAAACGGGAGTGAAGATTTTTTCCTTCGTCAGTCCGAATATATGTCTGTCTACTGCACGTGCCCAAACTACGACACAGATTTCATTTATATTTCATTGAAGTGTTAAGTACAGGAAGTCTTTGAAGCACAGGCAAATTCTTGATATGAAAAAAGAAAAGAAGACAATATGATGGTTCTGTCATCATCCGTGAGTATTAAAGCACCAGTAGAGATCATACATACTACTTCACTATATGAACACTGTAACTAACAAATAGTAACTATCAATCAGAGAAAGTTTCCAACGCCATATTCATTTTCCCTTGTCATCAGCGAGTGGCACACACACAAAAAGAGAGCTTGATTATTAACGTAATGTCATTAACCTGGCACATTTGGTATAATTCCCATGAGGGGACTTTCCGTAAATCCTGTAAAAAGAGACCCATTATAGCCACTGTTGCAGGTAGGTGTGAAAATTATTTACTTATGACTTGATCAAATATACAGTAGTGGAGATTTATTTATACGGAAGTGGGAATGTGCTCATAATAGTCATACACACGCATATACATACACATAAACAAACACACAAATATACATACGCACACATACAAATACAACACACATATACATACATACACATACAACACACACATATACATACATACGCATACATATATATACACATTCACAAACACGCACACATTCATACACACATACAAATACAGACATATATACAAACACACACACACACACACACACACACAAATACACAAAGAAACGAAGAAAGACAGACAGACCGACAGACGAATGAATGGATGGTCGGAAGGACAGACGGATTGAATTCACTATATCGAGAATAAACAAAACCATATATTATCTTCTGTTATTATACAGTAGAGTAAATGTTACCTTCAACCTCTGCCCTAATTTGTGTTTAATCTCAGTGTTATAACGATACAGCTTCCAGCGTAATGTAATAATAAAACTCGTTATTACACATTGCCAGAACCGGTATATGCAACTTATTAATTCACCTGCTTTAATTCTTTACTTAATCTGTATTGTTATTATCAAATACTATTATTCTCGCAACCTTTACTCTACCAATGTTATTAATTTCAAATTATATCAATGTTATTTGTTTCATTATAAATAAATATCTTACTAAAAAAAACCCGGTGTAATTAACCTGAATTAAAATATTAGGTAATATATGCTTGTAGTTGTGAGGACCAGACCTGGAGTAAGAGCTGTACCGCATACTGTAGCAGACTGTAGCGCTGCCTGGCCTGAGTGAAGCTGTACCCCCAGGCAGGTTCACTGGTGCCTGGTGGATCGTCCCAGAGTCGTGATTTAACTTGAACTCTACAAAGACCCGCTATATAAGGGAGTGAAGGCAATATACAACGAACTATTTTGTGTAGTTTGTGTCTTTAATGATTATTTTTACCGTGTGAATATTGCAGTGTCTTGTATGATCAATGACTACGGTTAAGACGTTTGGGGCAACTTAACAAACTAACACTAAATGGTCCTTCTTTACTAAACCATCTCACTTCTCTACTTGTTCCAGTCTATATACTGTATGTTATTGTGCTCGTGTTGGGGAGAAGATTCCAAAGTTAATTTGCTACTGTAATATATATATATATATATATATATATATATATATATATATATATATATATATATATATATATATATATATATATATATATATATATATTTATATATATATAATGTGAGAGTGTATAGACAGATAGGACACTAGGTGACATCTCTAGCGATAAGCCTGGCACCAACACAGGAACGGCAGCAAACGCCTTAATTAGTATATCTGGCGGAACATCTGCAGCATAATTTAGCACACGCAGACACGGGTTAAAGTAGGCCGGTGGCAGCCTCCTCCTCAGGCAAGCAATGTTACCTTGTCTGGCTCTCCTACCTGGATCTATCTCTGACTGAATTACCAACAGTTGCCCGAGTTCTAAACAATTCACAGTTGCTATCAATGGTAACTTATGTGTCCCTTGTGATTAAGATGGTTCAGGTATATTTTATTCAATTAGTCGATTCATATATTTCTCTTTTAATTAAGCTGAAGGTATTTTATCGTCTGTTTAGTTGATATTTGTGATGCTCGAGAATGTACGTAAAATTGAAGCTCATAATTTAATACTCAAATCTCAATAAATGACACTTATATCTATTTGTTGAGTTACTAAAGAGGATTATATAGAACCTCTGCCTTAATAAGGAGATGGAAGGGCGTCAGCTCTACCCAGCCTTCATTAGGGAGATGTGAGTTGGTTAAGGTACATGGCATATCATGATACAGTAAGCCATAGTAACTCGCCTTTCAAACAATGCCTTTGCTAGTTTTTATTTCGGGTTACTGGTGAAGCATTAAAACTCATCTCCCTCATCCTATTCCCTCTCCCTTCTCTCTCAATCTCTCCCTCCCCCTCCTCCCTCTCCTTCCCCCTCCCTCTCCCTTAGACCAAGTTATAATATCGCCATTACAAAACTATCAGGGAAGAAAAGCAGAATATAACCTGCTAAGAAACTTTAAGCAATGCATTACTGTTTACCCCCAATTACTTGGTTACCTGTGAGTCAATGCAATCCACCTGTATGACTGACCTACAAGTGGATCAATATTATCCACATGTGCGACAAGACCAGCCTTATCCACCTTTAACACAGAGAGATAGAGTGGATCGCTAGAGAGACCACTTGACGCACACTACCAATATTTCTTTACTACTTTGACTAAGAATTTTCTTTCTCATAAGCCACAGTGAATTTACTGCCTTCCTTTGACATCATCTGACGTTTCATTCCATATGAATTTTCTCCGGGAATATGTAATTGAAATGTGAATTAGGTTCGTCCATTACTGTTTGAGCGATTTCTCTCTCTCTCTCTCTCTCTCTCTCTCTCTCTCTCTCTCTCTCTCTCTCTCTCTCTCTAATGGAGTTCTTGATACTATTACAGACGGCCATACCATTATAGAATAAAAATCATTACCTACTCTAAGTAACAGCACCATAATGTGGAGGGACCATAACGTAACACCATTATATAACGCCTCCATAATATGACACCATAACACCACCATAACTTGACCATAACACCATAACGTAACATTATATCATTAACATAAACAAAACCATAACAAAACCATAACACCACCATAACATAACCATAACACCATAACATAACAGTATAACATTACCATAACACCTTACTTAAATAATTTCATCATACTATAATGGTATAATATCATCATCATCATCACCACCATGACACAACCATCATAACAACATAACACTACCATAATTCACACACCCACCACAATACAACACCACCACCAACACCACAGCAACAAATTACGAACAATTACCTTATACCTGATCTCCTCCCCCCCCCCTCGCCCCTCCCCTCAAAAAGAAGAGAAAATAAGTGAATAAATGACCAGAATTAAACCTTATTTATCACCTCAGTTACAACTCCTGGAGCAAATTGGGTCTGGGAGAATGTTGCTATCGGGGGAAGGGGGTGAGAGGTGGGTAGGGGGAGGGGTGTGGGATGGGGTGGGGTGGAGCGGGGTGGAGTGGGGTGGGGGTGGGGTAGGGGTGGGGTGAGGGATGGAGAGGAGTAGGGGGGGTGTGGAGGTGCGTTGAGGTAAGGAATGTTAGGTAGAATGTTGTGACCTGGTCTTACCTTTAAACACTGTTCTCGGAGACTGTAAGCGTCGAGGTAACTGTCCCTTCAGAACCAAGTTATAGACCAACTGTGTTTAGGGTATAGGAGCGTCGTGTACCTGAGGGGGAGGTGAGGAGTGGTGGTAGGGTGGGGTGGGCTGAGGTGTTCTGTTGACGTGTGGGAGAGAAAGGTAGGAGGAAGGGAGGGAAGGATAGAATGATGTAAGGAGGAGAGTGAGAAGAAGGAAAGAAGAGTTGGAGAGTAGGTGGAAGTTGATGGAGGGAGGGAGGGAGGAAGGGAGGTTGAGTGGGAGTTGATGGAGTAAGTGAGGTAAAGGGGGGGATAGGGTAGTGGAAGAAGGGAGGTAGGGAGGGAGGGGGAAAAGAATAGGAAAGGGAATATGTGAGGGTAGGGGAGCCAGAAAAAAGGAAGGAGAGAGAGAGGATGTGTTGACGGGGAGGTGGGGTGGGTGGTGGAAGGAACAAGAGAAGAAAGATGGAAAAAAGAAAGCGAATGAGACGGAAAGGTTAAAATATGTGGAAGGGAGAGTGAGAAGAGGCACGTCAGGAAAGGGTGGGTGGCAGGATGGGGAGATGAAAGAGAGAGAGAAAGAAAAAACGGAGTAAAACGGAAAGAAATAAGTGGAGGGGAGGATGGAAGGTGGTGAAAGGAGGAAGAGAGGGAGGGAGGGAAGATGAAAGAGGGGAAGAGGGAAAGAGGGAGGGTGGGAAGATAAAAGAGGGGAAGAGGGAAAGAGTGAGACGGAAAGAATAAAACAAGATGGAAGAGGGAATGAGAAGAGTGAATGGAAGATGGTGGAGAGAGAGAGAGAGTATAAAATAAATAGAGGAAGATAGGAAGGGAGGGGAGAGAAGGAGGGAGAGAAGGAGGGAGGGATGGAAGGAAGGAGGGATGGAGGGAGGAGGAAGGAAGGAAGGAAGAGATGAGCCACTCTGTTATCAAGTTCTTGGAGGGAGGGAGGGGGAGGGACGGAGGTAGTGAGGAGGGATGGATAAAGGGAGGGAAGGCGGTGTTTACTGGTAGTTATGATTCATGTTAGTGGTTATGGTGGTGGATAGTTGGTGGTGGTGGTGGTGGGTGGTATGTTGGTGGTGGTAGTAATGGTGGTGGTGGTGGTTGTGCTGGTAGTAATGGTGGTGGTGGTGGTAGTAGTTGTGGAGGTACTGATGTGGTGGTGGTGGTGATTTTAGAGTGATGGTACAGATAGTGGTGGTGGTGACACATGTAGTGTTGGTTGTGGTAGTAGTGGTGGTAGTAGTAGTGGTGATAGTAGTAATAGTAGTAGTAGTAGTAGTAGTAGTAGTATGTAGTAGTAGTGGTGGTGGTGGTGGTAGTAGTGGTAGTGGTGGTGGTAGTAGTATTTGGTGTAGTGTAGTGGTGGTAGTGGTGGTGGTGTGGTGGTAGTGGTGGTATGTAGTGGTGGTGGTGGTGGTGGTGGTGTATTGGTGGTAGTAGTGTGGATTAGTAGTAGTGGTGGTAGTAATGGTAGTAGTAGTAGTGGTAGTACTATTGGTGGTGGTGGTATTAGTACTCAATTCCACTTCCTCCAAACTTTCCTGTTTTTTATCATTGTTTTCCCTATTTATCATTTTTTTTACTCTCTCATCCTCATCACTGTCTCTCCTTCCACGCCTGTCTCCTTCCCACTTCTCTCTCGTCTTCCCCCTCACCCCCCCCACATAAGAACACAGGCAGAAACCTTTACCTTCCCCCAGACGAAAGATGATAAACCACTCTCAGTGTATCCGCCTGCAGAATATTGCCACACAGGGAGAAAACTTCCACGGAACCCAATATAGCCATCAGGGACGTGGAAATGCTGTTGAAAGGAAGCATTTTGCCTCTTGGAGCGTCTCTGCATCCAATTTGGTGCATAATAGTGGATGGCTGGGAGGTGAAGGAGCATACACAAAAGGGGGAGGGAGTCGGGTCCATTGGTGTCACTTCTCAACCCCACCTCCTTCCTCCTTACCTCTTTTCTGTGTATGTCTGTAAATGGAGGGAATATGTCTGTGTCTGTCTGTGTATATACGTGGATGTGTTCTCTTTCCCTACATTCTTGCTACATTTCTGGACGTCTGTGTAGGAGGCCAGGCTTTCAGCGTTTGTGACACCCGCTGGTGATAATCCTCGAAAGCATTACTACCCTGCAAGATTTAAAGTAATGTGTCTATGTGCTTTCATCATTTGTTGTGTCTTTTTTCTTTTTTTTTCTTTCATCTTTTGGCTTTTACCTACAACTCCCGGGAGACTGACAGTGTATGTTAATGTTTTGAGTTAATGTGTTATGAGTATTTTTTGTTAGTTAATGTTAGACGTGTTGATAAAAGGCAGATGTTACTCCTCGTCCACCTCTTATCTGCCCATTACTTAAGACTTACTACCTTAACTCTAACCCTTACCCCCCACTCAGCCACCTTAACCCATCCCCATTCACCCACTCCTCACTCACCCTTCACCCATTCCTCATCCACTCCTCACCCACCCCTCATCCACTCCTCACCCACCCCTCATCCACTCCTCACTCATCCCTCATCCACTCCTCACCCACCTCTCACCTACCCCCTTTCGAACACACACACCTGACTATTGGTGGTATATCCAGACGGGTTAATTCACATGTGTCCAGACCTGGCTACTATATGCCACCTGGGTGTGAGTTGCACCTGTGAATTGTATCCCTGACTGCGTAGCTCATACAGGCTAATTTCCCATATATTACTTTATTACGTTTTCTAATTCGTGGTTTGTATTGTCATTCACTGCAATGTCATTTTGGGTGACGATCTTATAGCGTGACATTTAGGGAATGTAGTAACAAGGCAGCAGAGGCAAAAAATATAAAACAGAGGCCAGTGACATTTAAAAAATTTGTCACTGGAAATATTAGCTGAATATATCCGTGTTGATTGCTGGTATTACTGCGTATTACCCACTATGGTCATAACAAAGACGGGGGAAAGTGAATATTGAGCTTATATTTCAGTGTCTCTAATACATATATGGAAGTTACACACAATTCTTAAGTACGTAGATTTTAATGGGTGAGTACAAATATGTATTAGTGCCGAATTTCTGTAGAATATATACACATCACTGTACAACTGTAGATTATCAGGAATGTATTCTTATTTATGAACAAAAATTTGGATTGAAAATTAATATACAAATAGAATACTTTGATGGCATATGAGAAAAAGGTACACACACACATACCCAGACTGACACGTACGCAAGCGCATACGCACGCACGAGCACACACACACACACACACACACGGCAGCAACAGACGCCGAGGTTACCACAGGAATTCAACGAAAAAAACAAATATCCAAACAATTGTGTTGTGTGGCAGAGGAACCGTCGCTCACCGTGATAGCTTTAATAAAACACAGATCCACATGTGCCAATGGAATAGAGAGTCTCACTGAAGAAAAAAACATATATTTAGTTCCACCGCGGTCACTTAATATGTCGATCTTTCTTTTGTAAATGTATTCCTGGAGGTAGGGAAGAAACACATGCACTTTAACATTTACTTTTTTTTTTTACAATTTACATTTATATACATTAAAGCATCACCAGTTACTTATATCTGTATTTTGTTGTCAAGGAGAGTTTCAATCTTCTCTTGCCTGTAAACTAACTCACAGGGGCGTAAGGCAACGGGCTCTTTGTATTCTCACCAATCTCCTCCTCTCATCTTTTGTCTCACCTCCTACCCCTCCTCTCAAGTTTTACCTCTCACCTCTCCAACCTCCTCTCCCTTCACCAAATCCCTCTCTCCACATCTCTTACCCATCCCTAACCCCTCCCCCCCTCACCCCTTTTTCCCCACACTTCTTCCTATCCCCAACCCTCCCTTATCCCTCCCCTCCTTCACCAACCACCTCTCCCTTACCTCTCATCCCTCCATCAATAATTCCCTCCCTGCCACCTCTCATCCTGCCATCACCAATCCCCCGAGCCCCTCCCTCGCATCCTTTCCCTTCCACTTCTCTCTCTCTCTATCTTTCTTTACTGCAGTCACGGGTTAGAGTGGCGTCTCTCCTTTTCTCTCTCTCCCTTCCACACAATTTCCTCCTCGTTCTACACTCGACTGTGTGTGTGTGTGTGTGTGTGTGTCTTTCTCCTCAACACGTGATAATGTACAGAATCTGGGTACTGTAAAGGAGCCCCAGTCTTGCAATCCCAATAAGACCAAACCCTGATACTATTGGTAAAGGGTAAGGTAGGTTAAGTTAGGTTAGGTCTTAGGACTGGGGAGGGGAGCTATAATTATGTCATCAATGCTTACATCAAGATTCTCGGACAACATGATACCATTTTGTTCATCATGTGAAGATGTTTATGTACATAGCCAATAGTTAAAAAAAAACTTACATAGATGAATAGAAAAACAAGTCTCTTCCATAATTGACACATCCCATCACGAATCTGCACGCACGCACGCACGCACAAACAAAGATATAGGTTGATCAAGAATGAGTTGCGTGTTCCCAGGGTCAACGACTTTCAGACAACACGACCATCTCAGAAGGAGGAGGAGCACCAGTGTTGATGATCGTGACACAAGTTCCTGAGATAGTTGAGGTCATCTTAGACATCTCGAATACCACTCCGTCTGTCCGTTTGTCTGTCTCTTTCTTTTCTTCTATCGCTCTCTTTCTTCCTCTGTCGATTTCCCTCCTTCCCTATCGCTCTCTCTCTCTTGCCCTATCGCTCGCTCTCTCTCTCTCTCTTACCCTATCGCTCTCTCTCCTGTCCTGTCGCTCTCTCTCTCTTACCCTATCGCTCTCTCTCCTGCCCTATCGCTCTCTCTCTTACCCTATCGCTCTCTCTCCTGCCCTATCGCTCTCTCTCTTACCCTATCGCTCTCCCTCTCCTGCCCTATCGCTCTCCCTCTCCTGCCCTATCGCTCTCTCTCCCTCCTGCGCTATCGCCCTCTCTCTCTCCCCCCCTATCGCTCTCTCTCTGCTCTATCGCCCTCTCTCTCCCTCTCTCTCTTGCCCTATCGCTCTCTCTCTCTCTTGCCCTATCGCTCTCTCTCTCCCTATCGCTCTCTCTCCTGCCCTATCGCTCTCTCTCTCCTGCCCTATCGCTCTCTCTCCTGCCCTATCGCCCTCTCTCTCTCTCTCATCGCTCTCTCTCTCTCTTGCCCCATCGCTCTCTCTCTCTCTTGCTCCATCGCGCACTCTTTTGCTCTATCGTGCACTCTCGTGCTCACTCTTGCTCACTCTCTCTTGCTCTCTCTCTCTTGCTCTTGCTCCATCGCGCTCTTGCTCCATCGCGCTCTCTCTTGCTCTATCGCGCTCTCTCTTGCTCTATCGCTCTCTCTCTCTCTCTGTGTCTGTAAGAGAGGAGGGAAGACAAACAGAAAGCCTGTGAAAAAAATACTTCTCTCTCTCTCTCTCTTTCTCTCTCTCTCTTTCTCTACCCTCCTATCTCACTCTCTCGGTGTCTGTCTCCCTCTGAACTCTTCTTCCATCGAGCTTAAGTGGAGGTCTGATAAAATAGAAGCTGTCTGGAGTGAACAATTGCCGCTAAATTCGGGATTTTTATGCATTTTTCAAGATGTGGCAGAAGACTCGGGCTAAAGTGACTGTATCAACTCATTTATTTACTGTCCTTGCTAATTTATTCTATTGCATTAACTAATTTAGAATGTTTTATCAAAAAAATGTATTCTTTTGTATTAACTCATTATTATTCTGTATTAAACAAATCATTCTATTGTATTAACTAATTTATTCTTTTGTATTAATTCATTCTACTAATTTATTATTAGTATATTAACTAATTTATTTAATTTTAGCAATTTTTTCACTATTAACTCATATTCTATTGCATCACGTCATTTACTTTATTATATTAATTATTTCATTCTGTTGCATCCACAAATTTATTCTATTGAATTAACTCAATCAATTTATTTTATAATATAATTTATTTTATTGCATTAACTAATTTAATTTAATTTGTGTTCTAATTTATTCTATTCTATCAACTCATTTATTCTCTTCACGTACGTTCAGCAGGGAGAGAAAGTGAGTAATGAAGGGAGAGAGAGTGTGTAGTGAAGGGAGAGAAAGTGAGTAATGAAGGGCGAGAAAGTGGGTAATAAAGGGAGAGAAAGTGAGTAATGAAGGGAGAGAAAGTGGGTAATAAAGGGAGAGAAAGTGAGCAATGAAGGGAGAGGTAATGAAGGGAGAGAAAGTGAAATAATGAAGGGAGAGAAAGTGTGTAGTGAAGGGAGAGAAAGTGAGTAATGAAGGGAGAGAAAGTGGGTAATAAAGGGAGAGAAAGTGAGTAATGAAGGGAGAGAAAGTGAGTAATGAAGGGAGAGAAAGTGAGTAATGAAGGGATATAGAGAAAAATGAATAATACAGACAGATAAAACTTCAACTAAATCTAAGTCTGTTTTCCGTCTATCAGATTATCAATATCTTACAAATGGTAATGGCGGTAATGAAATAATTCCTAATACGAAGCTTTAAAATGGATAATAAGGATCATGTATAAAAAAAATAATGTCAAGAGTTTGTTTATACAAGTTGGCAGTAAAATTCTCGTAAGTATAATTGAAATATGAGAATGAGGTAAAACATGTGATTTTAGACCGTATACTTATAAAGAGTAATGTTTAATTTGGTTTGCTGGAGAAAAACAACCAAACGAACATTTTAGACATTGAAATGGGGGCTACTCTAAACTTCTAAAGTGAATGAGGGAGGTGGAGCTACATCATGGAGTGTTTAAGTGTTATAAGTAGTAGCCCTGAGAGTCAATATGTGTATTTGACTGTCAAGGTAGAGGAACTAGACCTTGAATACAACGTCCTGGCTACAGGCAAAAGGACTCAGCAGACGGTATCTCCTTACAAGTCTTCAGTTATGTAGTTTCTTGGTTTAAAATCTGATAGAGGTGGAGGTTAGAAGCTTTCATCCTCTCTGTCACTATCCACACCCAGAACACCATCGTTCCCTCCCATAAAGAGTAAAAGTTAGTAGATATTAAACTACCAGCAACAGATTTTCTAAGTTTGGTCACCTCCACCATTCACCACCCGACCCGCAAAATACTAACTCCATAAAATTTCTGAAATGCATCCGGGGAAAAGGACAAAGCCATAACTGCCTCACTTCGTCTGACAAATTACTCAATCTTTTTACCATATATATGATTGATCTTTGTAAGTTACATTAGTTTCACCGAGTCTTAGAGTACCCTCAGTGTTTCACCATCCATATTTTATTTCTTACGATTAATATGATTTACGGCCGTTTTTGTTTATATATGTCACGCTTGTATAAACTCCCACACTCATATAAGCTGACACGAAATATAAGATTCTGGTTATATGTAAGAAAAAAAAATCACTCTACTGAAGCCACCACCTCGACTTCTTGCCAACAACTTAAGGACAGACTTTACCGTTGTGTTGATCAGCGTTAAGATGTAATGATTTATGGAGTCCTATGTCTCTCTTCGTAGAAGGGGTAACCAGGAGTCCTCATTCTGAGTAGGAAGAATGGGAGCCAGATGCCCTACGGTAGATATAACTGTAGTCCCATCATAGCCACTACAGAAACCTTCCATTAAAGCCAAAATCATCAGTTCTCTATCCTGTCTTCAACTAGGCCAAAAATCCCAATTCTAAGCCAGATGGAACGACTTCTTTTGTTTAGTGGATCTGCAGCTTGAATCCACACACAGGTGGAGAGAAACTCATCTATTCTAAAATGTCTCGCATATAATTGCTGAAAGTAGTCAAACCATCCACGTCATTGTCTGACTCAAGACGTCCATTAGTTATATGGAGAGAATATCTTCACGACTCCAGCACCTGGGATGAAAGTTATTTAAATCAAAAGGTTTTCTGCTTCATAAGAGACCTCCCTGACAAAGCCTTTCTTCTCACTCTTAAGTTTTTGACATAATTTTTCTCCATCCAAAGAATTACCTTTCCAGTTCCACATCACCATATATCGTCACTAAGAGCCAGAGATTACGGCCAAACGAGAGCTTTAATTAATATACATATAAGACTGAAGTTTTAGTTATATCAGAGACCTCACATCAGAAGGTACATGATAAACATTTCACCAAAGATCTTGCGAGAGATAGAGGCTATAAGACAATCAAAGGCCATCGGCCCTTATTGATGTCCGTACACCTAATCCTGAGAAGGTTGATCACATCATATACTAGAACTATCACCATGTTTGAATGGACTATTTGAAGGCAGTAGTGATAATACACCACTGGAAAACTCCGCAACCATCACAGATCTGTACATCTCCGGAGCTTCCAAGGAGCATCACTCAGAAAATGATCTACATCCTTTATCCTATGTCCAATAGCCGAGCATATGTGTGGGTCAACCTGTCGTACCAAGACTACACACTCAGTTTTTTTTTTATTCAAGCGAGATAACGAAAGGGGTAGGGAGGGAGAGAGAGGGTCTTGTAAAGTTTAATTAAGTTAAACAATTGGTTTCCTTATTTCAAACTCACGGAGATCAAACTATGTTTCATAGATAACCGTTCTTGTGTCAGTGGGATCATCTTGGAAAACGAAATTTTCACAAAAGATGCGCTGGGCGTATACCTGTGCAAACATTTTTCAGGTGTTTACTGACGTAAATGGCCATACAGATTGTAGCAGAGGTAAAGTGTAAGGACAACATCAGTCACACAAGCATTACACAATCGTCATCTCAAGTAAACTAACTAGTTATTTGAGGAAATTGACCATCTACCACGACGAAATCTGTTACAGAATCACCAACAAAAGGTTTAAGCTTTCCTTTGACCTCACCAGTCAACTAGACGTTACATCTCGGGGACTCACCTTCAGTTGAGTCTACAGTTATAGCAGCTTTCTCGTCACGCCCAAACGTGTTTTGTTAGTCTGGGAACTCTCCAGGTCACTCAGAGAACATATCAAACATTTATACAGCTTTTGACACCTACACCTTCATAGGTCCTCCCTGAGTATCACCGAAAATCCAACTTTTGCATAATATATTCATAGAGACTCTGCTGTGTCACCCTACACCAGGATTTGTTTATCAAGTCAGCTGTGTTAACCCTTGTTTGGCTGTCACGGGAAACTTAATGATCAGTGACAGAGGTTTATGTCCAGCGACCCCCAGATCATCGTCACTTTATGGAACTCGTAGAACAGTAGTTTGTTTATACTGGGTTCAGGGCGTGAGACCTGGCAGAGAATAGACACACATAAACTGAGACACTCAACTCCAGAGGAAAAATCTAGCAGCCAAGGTGCTAACTGATTATCAACCTCGTTAGAATAATGATATGCAAAATTAATTCCGATATACCGTATAAAAGGGTAATTTAGAATCAATCAATACTTTTGTCACGATATTAGCATTTTAGTTAAGCCTTAAGTCGTAGTTTTATGAGACCATCAAAATAAGAATACGAGGCAAATTAAATCTTAACATATTACAGCTGCTGTTATAATATGGCGCTAAGATTGTTAATATCAATCCTTAAGATCATTAGAGAAAGTTTTATAACAGGTACTTAAAATAATGACTTTTTGTAGATATACACTGTGATCTTCTCAGCCATTGTCGTTCAAGAACATCAATTTGTATATTAAAACAATTTATTTTCTAAGCGTCCTTTATAGGAAGTGAATGAAATATATGTGTTCAAGACTAAATCATATTTTTTCTTAACACACAACTGATACAAGACACCACAAGAGTAAAATAATAAAAGATTATCATAATTATTTACTCTTAAACTCATGAAACCGAATTTACAACCCCCCAAAAATGTTTTCTAATAAAGTGTTAATTATTTTATGAAGCAGATATCTATAACTAAAGCAATGCTAATAGTTACGTCCTCTACACCTGAATAAAAATTGTATGTTTGAAATTAACTTTATATTCACTACACCCGTATACTGTATATAAAAACAAAAGTAATCATCAAAATTATTTATACTACAGCTAAATTTTCGGTCACAGTTCGTTCTCACGTCTAATTGAAACACTGAAATGAAATCTTTTAGAATGTGATAAAGCTGATTAAATTAGCTACAGTCCACGTTAGGTTGACACTTTGATTCACGGCTCCAGATCTCAGTTTTATCTGATTTATACCAATTTAGACAAACAAATAATTTTGACAGTGTTTGCTGTACGCTACAAAATTTAATATTAAATGATTTGGTGTCATATTCGTGTTCTGATATAACTTCATTAAACAGTGAAATGTTAACAAACTTGATATAACGATATAAACTGCGATTTTATAACACAGGTACACGTGAGGTTCATTTTATTGTTTTTAGAGAAAATGTTGAGGAAATTATGAATATTTATCAATAAACATTTCGTCTGGAGTAAGAGTATCATAGGTATTGTTTGATGTTTATTTAAATCAATGATGTTTACGACCTTGCATGAATAAATCCCACATACTTCTCCTTCAGATATTTATGTTCAATAGGAATTACATCTTATATATTTATCCCTTGTTGGACAAGTGTTATTGTGTTTAATCATCATTTATATAGAATTTCTCAAGTTTATATTTGAAAATCACCAACCAACTGGGTGTTAATAAAGCAATTACAATTAATTTCATGTTATTTGATCAACGCAAATTTACCTATCACATTTCCTGAAGACAAGATAGTAATTTATTGATCATTCCATATTTTTGTCTTTTTTTTCCATTGGGTACAACTTTAGTCGAATTTCAAAAGCAAAATTTCGACTCCCAGCCATTTCTACGAGAAGGTTTATATATATATATATCGTTTATGGATTTGGAGAAAACCTTTTGCAGCGTTGATGGAGATGGTTTGTGGAATACACTGAGGGTATATGGAGTGGCTGGGAGGTATTGGTAGCAGTGAGGGACGCCTATAGAGAGAGTGGGGCTTGTGGTAGTACTGGTAGAAGTGTGAGTGATTGATTTGAGGGGGGGAGGGGTGGTCTAAGTTGGGGTGAGACAAGGATGTGTGATGTCACCACCTCTGTTTAATACCTCGAAATTAAGTGGAATTAGAAAGAGAGAGAGAGAGAGAGAGAGAGAGAGAGAGAGAGAGAGAGAGAGTCTTATTGTGAAGATGTAGTTGTAAACATTATAGTAAATCATCAAAAGTGACTTACAATATCCTGAGAGGGGATTTAATCGACTATATAGAAGCAAGAAGTAATGGCAAATTACATATAAAAGCTTGATGGTCATTTCTTGAAAAACCGAGTTAGATTGTGATCTGTTGATTGAAAAGAGAGCACAAGGAAGAGGGTCTAGTATTTCATGTACCAAGCAAACATTTCCAGTGGAGGAGGAGAAACAGATGTTGAAATAACAGAGATTTCCTAAAGGTAGATAGATGACAGGCGTACCAGAGGTCATACTGGAACCGAGTCTGTCGTCACGTAGGACTTAACTTATTCTAATAGTGACTATATGGCCGTGAAACGTAGGTAAGTAAGGGTGGAAGGAGTGATACCAGTAGCAGTTGATTATTGAGGTAAGTACGTTAGTTGTAGATAAGTGTGGACAG
>NW_024742953.1:0-7500 GCF_018991925.1 Homarus americanus
GAGGCCTCGGATGAGACTCACATCGTTATTTTTCGTCACTACCTCCCCGTGCCGGGAGTGGGTAATTTGCGTGCCTGCTGCCTTCCTTAGATGTGGTAGCCGTTTCTCAGGCTCCCTCTCCGGAATCGAACCCTGATTCCCCGTTACCCGTTATAGCCATTGTAGGCGCATAACCTACAATCGAAAGCTTATAAGGCAGACACTTGAAAGAAGCGGCGCCGGTGCGGAGACCGTGCGCTCAGCCCGAAGTTATTCAGATTCACCACAGGTGGGTTACGGACCGGGGCCCGACCAGTTTTGAACTAATAAAAGCGCTCTTCCCTTGCGGTCAGAGACCAATTGCATGTATTAGCTCTAGAATTGCCACAGTTATCCAAGTAAGTGGGTTTACAGATCCAATGAAACATAGTTGATTTAATGAGCCATTCGCGGTTTCGCCTTAAATCGGCTTGTACTTACACATGCATGGCTTAATCTTTGAGACAAGCATATGACTACTGGCAGGATCAACCAGGTAGCTGCTGCTGTTGGCGGCGCCTATCACGGCGGCCAAAATAGTGAGATTGAGAGAGAGGCAGAAGACATTGGGCGAGGGACCGCACGTTGGCCTTAGAGAAATAGCAAACCAGATGATCAGATCTAACTGCACCTTCTCTTGCTATCCTCGGCGCCGGCAGCGCCACCGTGTGTGCCAATCTCCTCCCTTATCCGCTCCTCTTTGCCCCAGCTCCAGCGAGGCAGCCGACATTGGGCGAGGGACCGCACGTTGGCGAATCTCCTCCCTTATCCACTCCTCTTCTCTTTGCCCCAGCGAGGCAGAAGACATTGGGCGAGGGACCGCACGTTGGCCTTAGAGAAATAGCAAACCAGATGATCAGATCAAACTGCACCTTCTCTCGCTATCCTCGGCGCTGGCAGCGCCACCGTGTGTGCCAATCTCCTCCCTTATCCTCTCCTCTTCTCTTTGCCCCAGCGAGGCAGCCGACATTGGGCGAGGGACCGCACGTTGGCCTTAGAGAAATAGCAAACCAGATGATCAGATCAAACTGCACCTTCTCTTGCTATCCTCGGCGCCGGCAGCGCCACCGTGTGTGCCAATCTCCTCCCTTATCCGCTCCTCTCCTCTTTACCCAGCTCCAGCGAGGCAGCCGACAGTGGGCGAGGGACCGCACGTTGGCCAATCTCCTCCCTTATCCGCTCCTCTTCTCTTCTCTTTGCCCCAGCGAGGCATAAGACATTGGGCGAGGGACCGCACATTGGCCCATCTCCTCCTCTCTCTCTCTTTCTCTTACTGTTTGTGGGGACGTGGGCTCATGAGCGCCATCGTCGCCCAATATTGGTTAGGTTGTGTATTTCACGGGTGGGAACCGCCATCATCGTTGTTAGGTGATGGGGTAACCCAACGTGTGCTTTGACGAGTTTTGGCTGCTAAACTCTCTTTTTAGTATACTCGGCTCCCAGACTGCGCCCTGGTCGTGTTGAACCATGAGCGTTGTCTATGCACATTTAGGGTAGCCGTTTGCGCGCGGAATAGTGCAATGAATCTCGGTCAAGAGACGGTTACGCTGCATTGAAGGCCGGCAGACGCGAAGACGGGTGATTAGCCAACGGAACCGCTGTTGGCAGACAGCAAGGCGAAGGGGAGCCCTGTTCCGGATCAAAGGCCGCAGCATATGCTGTGACGGAAACTAGGTGGCGACGGTGCGCCGAGAGAGAGAGAGAGAGACGGAGTAAATACGTCCAAACGGAAGAGAGATTCTGGGTAAGTGTATTGATAGAGCGCGAGCTCATTTCCGGCCATAAGGTTCGCCCACTGCCATTCCTCTGATCCAATGAGACTAAAATCTCTCTCTCTCTCCTTCTGCTCCAGCCATTGTAGTGGGCAGGGAAGCACGGCAATTTCTGGTTGTTGTTTTGAATGCTACGACGAGAGGCGCCGAAGCGCTCCGCTGGGGGGCGGAAGATATTTCACACCGAATATGTGTGTGAAGGCACCCTCTCCCCTTAATATAGTGAAATAGTGCAATCCAGAATACAAGGTCGGACGATAGGACATTCACCGTACCGCACCTCGAGAGTGGATGTTGGGTAAGGTTAAAACCGGACTGTTCGCAGACAGCCGAATAACCCGGTTCCGGACTAATTGGTGGATGCAACATCATGATGATGCTGCTGGCGGAAACCGCAGTGGCGACGTGAGAGAGTAATAATGTTCAATAGGGAGAGCGACCTGGCTAGTGTAATTGATAGATCGCGAGCCTACTCGCCATTAGCCCGCTCCACTGCCATTCCTCTGACCCAATGAGACTATTCTCTCTCTCGCTCTCCTTCTGCTCCAGCCATTGCAGGGCAGGGAGAGGAAATCGACGGCAATTTTGGTTGTTGTTTATGAATGCCGCGTTTTGCTTTGCAGAGGCGCCGAAACGCTCCGCTGGGGGGCGGAAGATATTTCACACCGAATATGTATGTGAAGGCACCGTCTCCCCTTAATATAGTGAAATAGTGCAATCCAGCATACAAGAGCGGACGATAGGACAGTCACTGTACCGCACCTCGAGAGTGGAAGTTGTTTGATCGTTTGTTAGGCAAGGTTAAAACCTGACTGTTCGCGAACAGCCGAATAACCCGGTTCCAGACTTACAATAGACGCAACATCATGATGCTGCTGCTGTCACGGAAACCGTGGTGGCGACGTGTGCGCCGAGAGAGTAATAATGCTCAATTGGGAGACAGACCTGGCTAGTGAAATTCATAGAACCCGCTCCACTGCCATTCCTCTGACCCAATGAGACTATTTTCTCTCTCTTTCTCCTTCTGCTGCTCCAGCCATTGCAGGGCAGGGAAGGGAAAGCGACGGCAACTTTGGTTGTTGTTTTTGAATGCCGCGCTTTGCTTCGCAGAGGCGCCGAAGCGCTTCGCAGAGGCGCCGAAGCGCTCCGCTGGGGGGCTGAAGATATTTCACACCGAATATGTGTGCGAAGGCACCCTCTCCCCTTAATATAGTGAAATAGTGCAATCGAACATACAAGGGCGGACGTTTTCATCACCGTCTCCCACTCGGTGTGTGCAGATTCTCGGATCATTTTGTATAGTATGCTCTTAAATCGACCACCGATTGACTTTGACGGTCTCCCATGCGGGTGTGTAACTTCTCTGGTATGTCGTATAATATGACCGAGGTGCCTCTACCCCTTATTATAGTGAAATAGTGCCATCCAGTGTACAAGGGCGGACGCTTTCATCACCGTCTCCCACTCGGTGTGTGCACATTCTCGGATATTTTGTATAGTATGCTATTAAATCGACCCTCGATTGACTCTGATGGTCTCCCATTCGGGTGTGCAAGTTTCTGTAGTATGCTATTAAATCGACCCCCGATTGACTTTGACGGTCTCCCATTCGGGTGTGCAAGTTTCTGTGGTATGCTATCAAATCGATCCCCGATTGACTTTAACGGTCTCCCATTCGGGTGTGCAAGTTTCTGTAGTATGCTATTAAACCGACCCCCGATTGACGTTGACGGTCTCCCATTCGGGTGTGCAAGTTTCTGTAGTATGCTATTAAATCGACCCCCGATTGACTCTGACAGTCTCCCATGCGGGTGTGGAACTTCTTTGGTATGTTGTACATTATGACTGAGGTGCCTCTACCCCTTACTATAGTGAAATAGTGCCATCCAGCGTACAAGGGCGGACGTTTTCATCACCGTCTCCCACTCGGTGTGTGCAGATTCTCGGATCATTTTGTAAAGTATGCTCTTAAATCGACCCCCGATTGACTTTGCGGTCTCCCATTCGGGTGTGCAAGTTTCTGTAGTATGCTATTAAATCGACCCCCGATTGACTTTGACTGTCTCCCATTCGGGTGTGCAAGTTTATGTAGTATGCTATCAACCGACCTCGATTGATTTTGACGGTCTCCATTCGGGTGCAAGTTTCGTAGTATACATAACCGACCCCGATTGATTTTTGACGGTCTCCCCATCTTGGGTGTGCAAGTTTGTAGTATGTTATTAACCGACCCCCGATTGACTTTTTGACTGTCTCCCCATTCAGTGTTTCTTGTAGTTATTAAATCGACCCTCGATTGACTTTTGACGTCTCCCATCTGGTGTGCAAGTTTCTGTAGATATCAAATCGACCCCATTGACTTGACGGCTCTATTCAAAAGTAAGTCAGTATGTTATCAACCGACTCGATTGATTCTTGACGGTCTCCCATTCGGTGTATATTTCTGTAGTATGCTATTAAATCGACCCCCATTGACTTTGACGGGTCTCCCATTCGTGTGTGCAGTTTCTGTAGTATTATTAAATCGACCCCCGATTGACTTTGACTGTCTCCCATTCGGGTGTGCAAGTTTCTGTAGTATGCTATTAAATCGACCCCCGATTGACTTTGAGTGTCTCCCATTCGGGTGTGCAAGTTTCTGTATTTTGCTATCAAATCGACCCCCGATTGACTTTGACGGTCTCCCATTCGGGTGTGCAAGTTTCTGTAGTATGCTATTAAATCGACCCCCGATTGACTTTGACGGTCTCCCATTCGGGTGTGCAAGTTTTTGTGGTATGCTATCAAATCGATCCCCGATTGACTTTTGACGGTCTCCTATCGCGTGCAAGTTTCTGTAGTATGCTATTAAACGACCCCTGATTGACGTTGACGGCCCCCATTCGGGTGTGCAAGTTTTCGTAGTATGCTATTAAATCGACTCCCCGATTGACTTTGACTGTCTCCCATTCGGGTGTGCAAGTTTCTGTAGTATGCTATTAAATCGACCCCCGATTGACTTTGACTGTCTCCCATTCGGGTGTGCCAGTTTCTGTAGTATGCTATGAAATCGACCCCTGATTGACTTTGACGGTCTCCCATTCGGGTGTGCAAGTTTCTGTAGTATGCTATCAAATCGATCCCCGATTGACTTTGATGGTCTCCCATTCGGGTGTGCAAGTTTCTGTAGTATGCTATTAAATCGACCCCCGAGGATAGCAAGAGAAGGTGCAGTTTGATCTGATCATCTGGTTTGCTATTTCTCTTATTCCAACGTGCGGTCCCTCGCCCAATGTCGGCTGCCTCGCTGGAGCTGGGGCAAAGAGAAGAGGAGCGGATAAGGGAGGAGATTGGCACACACGGTGGCGCTGCCGGCGCCGAGGATAGCAAGAGAAGGTGCAGTTTGATCTGATCATCTGGTTTGCTATTTCTCTAAGGCTCAACGTGCGTCCTCGTCTAATGTCGGCTGCCCTCGCTGGAGGTGGGGTTAAGAGAAGAGAATAGGAGCGGATAAGGGAGGATAAGGTTAATAATGGACGGTCCCTCGCCCAATGTCTTCTGCCTCGCTGGAGCTGGGGCAAAGAGAAGAGAAGAGGAGCGGATAAGGGAGGAGATTGGCACACACGGTGGCGCTGCCGGCGCCGAGGATAGCAAGAGAAGGTGCAGTTAGATCTGATCATCTGGTTTGCTATTTCTCTAAGGCCAACGTGCGGTCCCTCGCCCAATGTCTTCTGCCTCTCTCTCAATCTCTCTCACTATTTTGGCCGCCGTGATAGGCGCTGCCAACAGCCGCCCCGCCTGCTCGCACGGGATGCTCTTTGTCGAGTGTCCCGAGTGGCCGGAGAGTTTACTTTGAAAAAATTAGAGTGCTCAGAGCAGGCTATTTGAATGGCCCGAATGGTGATGCATGGAATAATGGAATAGGACCTCGGTTCTATTTTGTTGGTTTTCGGAACCAGAGGTAATGACTAATCGGAACAGGCGGGGGCGTTCGTATTGCGACGCTAGAGGTGAACTTCTTGGACCGTCGCAAGACGAACCACTGCGAAAGCATTTGCCAAGGAT
Organism: Homarus americanus; assembly: GCF_018991925.1. Classification (NCBI taxonomy): domain Eukaryota; kingdom Metazoa; phylum Arthropoda; class Malacostraca; order Decapoda; family Nephropidae; genus Homarus; species Homarus americanus. Next base: position 5,835 of record NW_024742953.1, read on the forward strand.
GTTTCTTTACATTAATCGGGCGAACGAAAGTTAGAGTTCGAAGGCGATCAGATACCGCCCTAGTTCTAACCATAAACGATGCCACAATTAGGCTTATCCGGGCGCGACTCCCATGACCCGGCGGGCAGCTTCCGGGAAACCAAAGTCTTTGGGTTCCGGGGGAAGTATGGTTGCAAAGCTGAAACTTAAAGGAATTGACGGAAGGGCACCACCAGGAGTGGAGCCTGCGGCTTAATTTGACTCAAAACGGGAAACCTCACCAGGCCCAGACACCGGAAGGATTGACAGATTGAGAGCTCTTTCTCGATTCGGTGGGTGGTGGTGCATGGCCGTTCTTAGTTGGTGGAGCGATTTGTCTGGTTAATTCCGATAACGAACGAGACTCTGGCCTACTAAGTAGTCGATGGATCTCCAGAAAATGGTGTCCAGTTCGCAACTTCTTCTTAGAGGGATAAGCGGCAATTCTAGCTGCACGAGATTGAGCAATAACAGGTCTGTGATGCCCTTAGATGTTCTGGGCCGCACGCTGGCCATACACTGAAGATATCAACGGTTTTCCCTCCGAGAGCGCCGGTAACCCGCTCAGCCTTTCTTGATAGGATTGGGGTTTGCAATTGTTTCCCTCATGAACGAGGAATTCCCAGTAAGTGCAAGTCATCAGCTTGCGCTGACTACGTCCCTGCCCTTTGTACACACCGCCCGTCGCTACTACCGATTGAATGATTTAGTGAGGCCTTCGGACTGGCGCTCTTGGATTGTCGGCCCCGTTGCCCGCGAGGGTTTTCTGGGGTCGTCGCCTCGAGCTGACGGAAAGATGTCCAAACTTGATCATTTAGAGGAAGTAAAAGTCGTAACAAGGTTTCCGTAGGTGAACCTGCGGAAGGATCATTAACAGAGAGAAAGAGAACGGGGCGCTCTTAAAACTACTACTCTCCTGATTTGGGCGGTCTCGGGCTCTGCTCTGGCAACTCCAGCAGCGAAAGAGGACAATCCCGGCCCCCGCACCAAAAATAGGTACCACGCTGTAGGGGGACCACACTCGGGCGAGAGCGCGAAGACAGGAGGAGGAGGACGGACGGGGCTTTGGACGGCTGCCCGTCCATTCCTTACTACCGGCGAATAAGCCTCTTGACCCAAAAAGAGTGAAATTCAAGTGACAACAACAACAAGCCGTCCGGCCAAACCCAAACCACAAACTTGGGCTATGTCTGTCAAACCCTTTCATTGAGACTCGACCTGTGATGGTTAGTCGCAAAAAGACCAAATGGCAAATACACAACTCTTAACGGGAGATCACTCGGCTCGTGGGTCGATGAAGACCTCAGCAAACTGCGTGTCGGTATGTGAATCGCAAGAATACCAGATACATCGACAAGTTGAACGCATATTGCGGCGGCGGCAGCCATATGAGCTTGTCGCCGCCACTCCTCTACGAGGGTCGGAAATATACATCCATCGGTTGCTGTGAGTTCGGTGCCTGCTGACTGTCTCCCCGACACGAGGGTAACCCGAACCGAGCTTCCGCCTTGGGGTTTAATCGCCCGCGCCTTGCGCGAGGCGTGCCCTTAAAAACAAGCCTATCACTAGCAAGTCCATGGACTTGGCGCACCCACATTCAACCACAACAAAGCCGGGCACACACACATGTGTGTGTGTCCCGTCCCGA
>NW_024742954.1:0-1896 GCF_018991925.1 Homarus americanus
AGGGGACTTTGTTATATTCGGTCAGGGTGACTTTGTTATACTCGACCAGGAGACTTTTTTATACCTGATCAGGGGATTTTGTCATACTCGACCAGAGGGCTTTGTTATACTCGTTCGGGGGACTTTGTTATACTCGAACACTGGACTTTCCTATATTTGACAAATGGACTTTGCTATACTCGATGAGGGGCCTTTGTAATACTCGATTAGGGGACTTTGTTATAATCGACCAGGGGACTTTGTCATACTCGATCAGGGACTTTGTTATACTCGACTAGGGGACTTTGTTATACTCAATCAGGGGAATTTGTTTTACACGACCGGAGGACTTTGTTATACTTGATCAGGGGATATGTTATACTCTATGAGGGGACTTTTTTATACTCACCCAGGGGACTTTGTTATACTCGATTAGTGGACTTTCCTATATTTGACCAATGGACTTTGCTATACTCGATGAAGACCTTTGTTATACTCGATCAGGGGACTTTTTTTATATACTCGACCAGAGGACTTTGTTACACACTCGATCGGGGACTTTGTTTGCTTAGTCGATCAGGGGACTTTGTTATACTCGACCAGGGACCGTTTTATACTTGACCAATGGACTTTGTTATATACTCAATGAGGGGCCTTTGTTATACTCGATGGGGACTTTGATATACTCGAGTAACAAAGCCTCTGGTAATAAAAAGTCCCTGATCGCTGTATAATAAGAATCCCCTGATCAATGCTCTTGCTAATTAGGGGACTTTTCGCATATCGACCGAGGATTTTGTTATACTCGATCAGGGGATATGTTATACTCGATGAGGGGACTTTGAGATACTCAACCAGGGTACTTTGTTATACTCGATCAAGGGACTTTGTTATACTCGATCTGGGGACTTTGTTATACTCGATCTGGGGACTTTGTTATACTCGATTAGGGGCCTTTGTTATACTCGATGCGGGGGCTTTGTTATACTCGAACAGGGGATTTTGCTCTACTCGACCAGGGGACTTTCTTATACTCGATCAGGGGACTTTGTTATACTCGACCAGGGGACTTTTTATTCATGATCAGGGGACATTGTTATACTCGATCAGGGGACTTTCTTATACTGGACCAGGGAACTTTTTTATACTCGATCAGGGGACTTTGTTATACTCGACCAGGGGCCTTTGTTATACTCGATTAGAAAACTTTGTTATACTCGACCAGGATACTTTGTTGTACTCGATCAGGGGACTTTGTTATACTCCACAGGGACTTTGTTATACTCGATCAGGCGATATGTTATACTCGATCAGGGGACATATTATACTCGATCAGTGGACTTTCTTATACTTGACCAATGGACTTTGCTATACTCGATGAGGGGCCTTTGTTATACTCGATCAGGGGACTTTGTTAATCTCGATCATGGGCCTTTGTTATACTCGATTAGGGGGCTTTGTTATAGTCGACCAGGGGACTTTGCTATACTCGACCAGGGTACTTTGTTATACTCGATCAGGGGACGTTGTTATACTCGTCCTGGGGGCTTTGTTATACTCGATTAGGGGACTTAGTTATTCACGATCAGGGGACTTTGTCTTACTCGATCAGGGCCCTTTGCTATACTCGATGAGGGGTCTTTGTTATACTCGATAAGGAGTCTTTGTTATACTTGACCAGGGGACTTTGTCATACTCGACCAGAGGCCTTTGTTATACTCGGTCAGGGGACTTTGTTATAATCGATGAGGGGACTTTGTTAAGCTCGATCTGGGGACTTTGTTATACTGAGCCAGGAGACTTTGTTATACTCTATCAGGGGATATGTAATACTCGATCAGGGGACTTTGTTAAACTGGACCAGGGGACTTTGTTATACTCGATTAGGGGACTTTGTTATACTCGATCAGTGGACTT
>NW_024742955.1:0-13655 GCF_018991925.1 Homarus americanus
CTCAGACACTCCCAGGTACACCTCAGACACTCCCAGGTACACCTCTGACACTTCTAGGTACACCTCCGACACTCTCAGGTACACCTCTGACACTCTCAGGTACACCTCTGACACTGCCAAGTGCACGTCAGACACTCCCACGTACACCTCAGACACTCCCAGGTTCACCTCAGACACTCCCAGTGGCACCTCCGACACTCCCAGGTACACCACTGACACTCCCACGTACACCTCTGACACTGCCAGGTACACCTCAGACACTCCCAAGTATACAACTGACACTCACAGGTACACCACTGACACTCCCAGGTGCACCTCAGACACTCCCAGGTGCACCTCTGACACTCCCAGGTGCCCCTCTGACACTCCCAGGTACAACTCTGATACTCCCAGGTACAACTCTGTCACTCCCAGGTACAACTCAGACACTCCCAGGAACACCCCTGACACTCCCAGGTGCACCTCAGACACTCCCAGGTACACCTCTGACGCTCCCAGGTACACCCCTGACACTCCCAGGTACACTCCAGACACTCCCAGGTACACCTGACACTCCCAGGTATACCTCTGAAACTCTCAGGTACACCCGTGATACTCCCAGGTATACCTCTGACACTCCCAGATACACTTCTGACATTCCCAGGTACACCCCTGACACTCCCAGGTACACCCCAGACACTCCCAGGTACACTTCTAACACTGTCAGGTACACCTCAGACACTCCCAGGAACACCTCAGACACTCCCAGGTGCACCTCAAACACTCCCAGGTGCACCTCAGGCACTCCCAGGTGCACCTCAGACACTCCCAGGTGCACCTCTGACACTCCCAGGTGCACCTCTGACACTCCCAGGTACACCTCTGCCAAAAATTGTACTGGGGAACGCTACCTCTGGGCCACCAGGACACAAAAGCAGTCCGGGCTTACTATCACACAAAGCCTGTTCAACGACCTTATGGCGCCATGAACCTCAAATGGGGACCACCTGTGCCGCTTAGGTGATCAGAGCAACGTTTTACCAAATCCGGCTTCGAAACACGAGGATCCATATATATTTCATCAGCCCAATAAAGCACGCAGACTTCTACATATAATCAACACCTCACCCCACCAGGATTTGAACCCACGATCTTATAATTGTGACCGGGGAATGCTAATTCTGGGCCACTAGGACAATAAAAGCAGTCCTAGAATCTGCTGTATTTCACACAAAGCCTGTTCAACGAGCTTATGGCGCTGTGAACCACTATAGGGGACCACCCGTGCCGCTTAGGTGATCAGAGCAACGTTTTACCAAATCCGGCTTAAAACACGAGATCCATATTTCTTATTAGCCCAATAAAGCACGCGATCTCTTCTATATAATCAACACCTCACCCCACCAGATTCAAACCCACAATCTTATAATTGTGACCGGGGTATGCTACCTCTGGGCCACAAGGACAATAAAAGCAGTCCTAGACTCTACTATATTTCACACAAAGCCTGTTCAACGAGCTTATGGCGCCGTGAACCTCTAATGGGGACCACCCGTGCCGCTTAGGTGATGAGAGCAACATTTTACCAAATGCGGCTTCGAAACACTAGGATCCATATATATTTCATTAGCCCAATAAAGCATGCGGACTTCTACATAATCAACACCTCACCCCACCAGGATTTAAACCCACAATCTTATAATTGTGATCGGGGAAACGCTACCTCTGGGCCACCAGGACAATAAAAGCAGTCCTAGACTCAGCTATATTACACACAAAGCCTGTTCAACAAGCTTATGGCGCCGTGAACCTCTAATGGGGACCACCCGTGCCGCTTAGGTGATCAGAACAACGTTTTACCAAATGCGGCTTCGAAACACGAGGATCCATATATATTTCATTAGCCCAATAAAGCACGCGGACTTCTACATAATCAACACTACCCCCACCAGGATTTGTACCCACGATCTAATAATTGTGACTGGGGAACGCTACCTCTGGGCCACCAGGACACTAAAAGCAATCCTAGACTCTGTTATATTTCACACAAAGCCTGTTCAATGAGCTTATGGCGCCGTGAACCTCTAATGGGGACCACCCGTGCCGCTTAGGTGATCAGAGCAACGTTTTACCAAATCCTGCTTCGAAACACGAGGATCGATATATATTTCATTAGGCTAATAAAGCACGAGATTTTAACATATAATCAACACCTCAACCCACCAGGATTTGTACCCACGATCTAATAATTGTGACTGGGGAACGCTACCTCTGGACCACCAGGACACTAAAAGCAGTCCTAGACTCTGCTATATTTCACACAAAGCCTGTTGAATGAGCTTATGGTGCCGTGAAAGTCTAATGGGGACCACCCGTGCCACTTAGGTGATCAGAGCAACGTTTTACCAAATCCGGCTTCGAAACACGAGGATCCATATCTATTTTATTAGGCAATAAAGCACGCAGATTTCTACATATAATTAACACCTCACCCCACCAGGATTCGAACCCACGATCTTATAATTGTGACCAGGGAATGCTACCTGTGGACCACCACCAGGACACTAAAAGCAATCCTAGACTCTCTTATATTTCAAACAAAGCCTGTTCAATGAGCTTATGGCGCCGTGAACCTCTAATGGGACCACCCGTGCCGCTTAGGTGATCAGAGCAACGTTTTACCAAATCCGGCTTCGAAACACGAGGATCGATATATATTTCATTAGGCTAATAAAACACGCAGATTTTAACATATAATCAACACCTCACCCCACCAGGATTCGAACCTACGATCTTAAAATTGTGACCGGGGAACGCTACCTCTGGGCCACCACGACAATAAAAGCAGTCCAAGTCTCTACTATATTTCACACAAAGCCTGTTCAACGACCTTATAGCTTCATGAACCTCTAATGGGGACCACCTGTGCCGCTTAGGTGATCAGAGCAATGTTGTACCAAATCCGGCTTCGAAAAACGAGGATCCATATATATTTCATTAGCCCAATTAAGCACGCGGACTTCTACATATAATCAACACCTCAACCCACCAGGATTTGTACCCACGATCTTATAATTGTGACCGGGGAACGCTACCTCTGGACCACCACGACACAAAAAGCAGTCCTAGACTCTGCTATATTTCACACAAAGCCTGTTGAATGAGCTTATGGTGCCGTGAACGTCTAATGGGGACAACCCGTGCCGCTTAGGTTATCAGAGCAACGTTTTACCAAATCCAGCTTCGAAGAACGAGGATCCATATATATTTCATTAGCCCACTATAGCACGCGTACTTCTACATATAATCAACACCTCACCCCACCAGGATTCAAACCCAAAATCTTATAATTGTGACCAGGGAATGCTACCTGTGGACCACCAGGACACTAAAAGCAGTCCTAGACTCAGCTATTTTTCAAACAAAGCCTGTTCAACGAGCTTATGGCGCCGTGAATCTCTATAGAGGACCACCAGTGCCGCATAGGTGTTCAGAATAACGTTTTACCAAATCCGGCTTCGAAACACGAGGATCCATATATATTTCATTAGCCCAATACAGCACGCGTACTTCTACATATAATCAACACCTCACCCCCACCAGGATTCTAAACCACGATCGTATAATTGTGAACAGGGAACGCTACCTGTGGACCAGCAGAACACTAAAAGCAGTCCTACACTCTGTTATATTTCACACAAAGCCTGTTGAATGAACTTATGGCGCCATGAACCTCTAAAGGGGATCACCCGTGCCGCTAAGGTGATCGGAGCAATGTTTTACGAAATCCGGCTTCGAAACACGAGTATTCTCATATATTTCATTAGCGCAATAAAGCACGCGGACTTCTAGATATAATCAACACCTCAGCCCACCATGATTCGAAACCATGATCTTATAATTGTGACCAGGGAACGCTACCTCTGGGCCACCAGGACACTAAAAGCAGTCCTAGACGCTGTTATATTTCACACAAAGCCTGTTCAACGAGCTTATAGCGCCGTGAACCTCTAATGGGGACCACCCGTGCCACTTAGGTGTTCAGAGTAACGTTTTACCAAATGCGGCTTCGAAACACGAGGATCCAAATATATTTCATTAACCCAATAAAGCACTCGGACTTCTACATATAATCAGCACCTCACCCCACCAGGGTTCGAACCCACGATCTTATAATTGTGACCGGGGAACGCTACCTCTGGGCCACCAGGACACTAAAAGCAATCCTAGACTCTGTTATATTTCACACAAAGCCTGTTCAATGAGCTTATGGCGCCGTGAACCTCTAATGGGGACCCCCCGTGCCGCTTAGGTGATCAGAGCAACGTTTTACCAAATCCGGCTTCGAAACACGAGGATCGATATATATTTCATTAGGCAATAAAGCACGCAGATTTTATATAATCAACACCTCACCCACCAGTTGAACCTCGATCTTAAAATTATGCGGCAGGGGAACGCTACCTCTGGGCCACCAGGACAATAAAAGCAGTCCAAGTCTCTACTATATTTCACACAAAGCCTGTTCAACGACCTTATGGCTTCATGAACCTCTAATGGGGATCACCTGTGCCGCTTAGGTGATCAGAGCAATGTTGTACCAAATCCGGCTTCGAAACACGAGGATCCATATATATTTCATTAGCCCAATAAAGCACGCGGACTTCTACATATAATCAACACCTCAACCCATCAGGATTTGTACCCACGATCTTATAATTGTGACCGGGGAACGCTACCTCTGGACCACCACGACACAAAAAGCAGTCCTAGACTCTGCTATATTTCACACAAAGCCTGTTGAATGAGCTTATGGTGCCGTGAACGTCTAATGGGGACCACCCGTGCCGCTTAGTTGATCAGAGCAACGTTTTACCAAATCCAGCTTCGAAGAACGAGGATCCATATATATTTCATTAGCCCAATATAGCACGCGTACTTCTACATATAATCAACACCTCACCCCACCAGGATTCAAACCCAAAATCTTATAATTGTGACCAGGGAATGCTACCTGTGGACCACCAGGACACTAAAAGCAGTCCTAGACTCAGCTATTTTTCAAACAAAGCTTCTTCAACGAGCTTATGGCGCCGTGAATCTCTATAGAGGACCACCAGTGCCGCATAGGTGTTCTGAATAACGTTTTACCAAATCCGGCTTCGAAACACGAGGATCCATATATATTTCATTAGCCCAATAAAGCACGCGTACTTCTACATATAATCAACACCTCACCCCCACCAGGATTCTAAACCACGATCATATAATTGTGAACAGGGAACGCTACCTGTGGACCACCAGAACACTAAAAGCAGTCCTACACTCTGTTATATTTCACACAAAGCCTGTTGAATGAACTTATGGCGCCATGAACCTCTAAAGGGGATCACCCGTGCCGCTAAGGTGATCAGAGCAATGTTTTACGAAATCCGGCTTCGAAACACGAGTATTCTCATATATTTCATTAGCGCAATAAAGCACGCGGACTTCTAGATATAATCAACACCTCAGCCCACCATGATTCGAAACCACGATCTTATAATTGTGACCTGGGAACGCTACCTCTGGGCCACCAGGACACTAAAAGCAGTCCTAGACGCTGTTATATTTCACACAAAGCCTGTTCAACGAGCTTATAGCGCCGTGAACCTCTAATGGGGACCACCCGTGCCACTTAGTTGTTCAGAGTAACGTTTTACCAAATGAGGCTTCGAAACACGAGGATCCAAATATATTTCATTAACCCATTAAAGCACTCGGACTTCTACATATAATCAACACCTCACCCCACCAGGGTTCGAACCCACGATTTTATAATTGTGACCGGGGAACGCTACCTCTGGGCCACCAGGACACTAAAAGCAATCCTAGACTCTCTTATATTTCAAACAAAGCCTGTTCAATGAGCTTATGGCGCCGTGAACCTCTAATGGGACCACCCGTGCCGCTTAGGTGATCAGAGCAACGTTTTACCAAATCCGGCTTCGAAACACGAGGATCGATATATATTTCATTAGGCTAATAAAGCACGCAGATTTTAACATATAATCAACACCTCACCCCACCAGGATTCGAACCTACGATCTTAAAATTGTGACCGGGGAACGCTACCTCTGGGCCACCAGGACAATAAAAGCAGTCCAAGTCTCTATTATATTTCACACAAAGCCTGTTCAACGACCTTATGGCTCCATGAACCTCAAATGGGGACCACCTGTGCCGCTTAGGTGATCAGAGCAACGTTTTACCAAATGCGGCTTCGAAACACGAGGATCCATATATATTTCATTATCCCAATAAAGCACGCGGACTTCTTCATATAATCAACACCTCACCCCACCAGGATTCGAACCCACGATCTTCTAATTATGACCAGGGAACGCTACCTCTGGGCCACCAGGACACTAAAAGCAGTCCTAGACTCTGCTATGTTTCACACAAAGCGGGTTCAACGAGCTTTTGGCGCCGTGAACCTCTAATGGGGACCACCCGTGCCGCTTAGGTGGTCAGAGCAACGTTTTACCAAATGCGGCTTCGAAACACGAGTATCCATATATATATCATTAGCCCAATAAAGCACGCGGACTTCTACATATAATCAACACCTCACCCCACCAGGATTTGAACCCACGATCTTATAATTGTGACCGGGGGACGCTACCTCTGGGCCACCAGGAACAATAAAAGAAGTCCTAGACTCTGCTATGTTTCACACAAAGCCAGTTCAACGAGCTTAAGGCACCGTAAACCTCTAATGAGGACCACCCTTGCCGCTTAGGTGATCAGAGCAACGATTTACTAAATGCGGCTTCGAAACACGAGGATCCATATATATATCATTAGCCCAATAAAGCACGTGGACTTCTACATATAATCAACACCTCACCCCACCAGGATTTGAACCCACGATCTTATAATTGTGACCAGTGAACGCTACCTCTGGGCCACCAGGACACTAAAAGCAGTCCTAGATGCTGTTATATTTCACACAAAGCCTGTTCAACGAGCTTATGGCGCCGTGAACCTCTAATGGGGACCACCCGTGCCACTTAGGTGTTCAGAGTAACGTTTTACCAAATGCGGCTTCGACACACGAGGATCCAATTATATTTCATTAACCCATTAAAGCACTCCGACTTCTACATATAATCAACACCTCACCCCACCAGGATTTGAACCCACGATCTTATAATTGTGACCGGGGAATGCTACCTCTGGGCCACTAGGACAATAAAAGCAGTCCTAGACTCTGCTATATTTCACACAAAGCCTGTTCCAACGAGCTTATGGCGCTGTGAACCACTATAGGGGTTCCATTACCCTTAGGTGATTAGGTAACGTTTTACCAAATGCGGCTTCGAAACACAAGGATCCATATATATTTCATTAGCCCAATAAAACGCGGACTATTTCATATAATCAAAACCTCACCCCACCAGGATTCGAACCCACGATCTTCTAATTGTGACCGGAACCTTCTCTGGGCCACCAGGACACTAAAAGCAGTCCTAGACTCTGCTATGTTTCACACAAAGCCTGTTCAACGAGCATTTGGCGCCGTGAACCTCTAATGGGGACCACCCGTGCGGCTTAGGTGGTCAGAGCAACGTTTTACCAAATGCGGCTTCGAAACACGAGGATCCATATATATTTCATTAGCCCAATAAAGCACGCTGACTTCTACATATAATCAACACCTCACCCCACCAGGATTTCAACCCACGATCTTATAATTGTGACCGGGGGACGCTACCTCTGGGCTACCAGGAACAATAAAAGCAGTCCTAGACTCTGCTATATTTCACACAAAGCCTGTTCAACGAGCTTAAGGCACCGTAAACCTCTAATGAGGACCACCCGTGCCGCTTAGGTGATCAGAGCAACGTTTTACCAAATGCGGCTTCGAAACACGAGGATCCATATATATTTCATTAGGCTAGCAAAGCACGCAGATTTTATCATATAATCAACACCTCACCCCACCAGGATTCGAACCTACGATCTTAAAATTGTGACAGGGGAAGGCTACCTCTGGGCCACCAGGACAATAAAAGCAGTCCAAGTCTCTACTATATTTTACACAAAGCCTGTTCAACGACCTTATGGCTCCATGAACCTCTAATGGGGACCACCTGTGCCGCTTAGGTGATCAGAGCAACGTTTTACCAAATCTATATAATCAACACCTCACCCCACCAGGATTTGAACCCCCGATCTTATAAGTGTGACCGGGGAATGCTACCTCTGGGCCACCAGGACAATAAAAGCAGTCCTAGACTCTGTTATATTTCACACAAAGCGTGTTCAACGAGCTTATGGCGCCGTGAACCACTATAGGGGACCAACCGTGCCGCTTAGGTGATCAGAGCAACGTTTTACCAAATGCGGCTTCGAAATACGAGGATTCAAATATATTTCATTAGCCCAATAAAGCACGCGGACTTCTTCATATAATCAAAACCTCACCCCACCAGGATTCGAACCCACGATCTTCTAATTGTGACCGGGGAACGCTACCTCTGGGCCACCAGGACACTAAAAGCAGTCCTAGACTCTGCTATGTTTCACACAAAGCCTGTTCAACGAGCTTTTGGCGCCGTGAGCCTCTAATGGGGACCACCCGTGCCGCTTAGGTGGTCAGAGCAACGTTTTACCAAATGCGGCTTCGAAACACGAGGATCCATATATATTTCATTAGCCCAATAAAGCACGCTGACTTCTACATATAATCAACACCTCACCCCACCAGGATTTGAACCCACGATCTTATAATTGTGACCGGGGGACGCTACCTCTGGGCTACCAGGAACAATAAAAGCAGTCCTAGACTCTGCTATATTTAACACAAAGCCTGTTCAACGAGCTTAAGGCACCGTAAACCTATAATGAAGACCACCCGTGCCGCTTAGGTGATCAGAGCAACGTTTTACCAAATGCGGCTTCGAAACACGAGGATCCATATATATTTCATTAGCCCAATAAAGCACGCGGACTTCTTCATATAATCAACACCTCACCTCACCAGGATTCGGAACCACGATCTTCTAATTGTGACCGGGGATCGCTACCTCTGGGCCACCAGGACACTAAAAGCATACCTAGACTCTGCTATATTTCACACAAAGCTTGTTCAACGCGCTTTTGGCGCCGTGAAACTCTAATGGGGACCACCCGTGCCGCTTAGGTGATCAGAGCAACGTTTTACCAAATGCGGCTTCGAAACACGAGGATCCATATATATTTCATTATCCCAATAAAGCATGTAGACTTCTACATATAATCAACACCTCACCCCACCAGGATTTGAACCCACGATCTTATAATTGTGACCGGGGGACGCTACCTCTGGGCCACCAGGAACAATACAAGCAGTCCTAGACTCTACTATATTTCACACAAGCCTGTTCAACAGGCTTTTGGCGCCGTGAACCTCAATGGAGACCACCGTGCCGCTTAGGTGATCAGAGCAACGTTTTGCAAATGCGGCTTCGAAACACGAGGATCCATATATATTTCATTAGCCCAATAAAGCACGTGGACTTCTATAATCAACACCTCACCCCACCAGGATTTGAACCCACGATCTTATAATTGTGACCGGGGAATGCTACCTCTGGGCCACCAGGACAATAAAAGCAGTCCAAGTCTATACTATATTTCACACAAAGCCTGTTCAACGACCTTATGGCTCCATGAACCACTAATGGGGACCACCTCTGCCGCTTAGGTGATCAGAGCAACGTTTTACCAAATCCGGCTTCGAAACACGAGGATCCATATATATTTCATTAGCCCAATAAAGCACGCAGACTTCTCCATATAATCAACACCTCACCCCACCAGGATTTGAAACCACGATCTTATAATTGTGACCGGGGAATGCTACCTATGGGCCACTAGGACAATAAAAGCAGCCCTAGACTCTGCTATATTTCACACAAAGCCTGTTCAACGAGCTTATGGCGCTGTGAACCACTATAGGGGACCACCCGTGCTGCTTAGGTGATCAGAGCAACGTTTTACCAAATGCGGCTTCGAAACACGAGGATCCATATATATTTCATTAGCCCAATAAAGCACGCAGAACTTCTACATATAATCAACACCTCACCCCACCAGGATTCAAACCCACGATCTTATAATTGTGACCGGGGAATGCTACCTCTGGGCCACTAGGACAATAAAAGCAGCCCTAGACTCTGCTATATTTCACACAAAGCCTGTTCAACGAGCTTATGGCGCTGTGAACCACTATAGGGGAACCACCCGTGCCGCTTAGGTGATCAGAGCAACGTTTTACCAAATGCGGCTTCGAAACACGAGGATCCATATATATTTCATTAGCCCAATAAAGCACGTGGACTTCTTAATTTTAATCAACACCTCACCCACCAGAGTTTGAACCCGCGATCTTCTAATTGTGGCGAGAGGCAGCTACCTCTGGGCCACCAGGACAATAAAAGCAGTCCTGAACTCTGCTGTCTTCACACAAAGCCTGTTCAGCGAGCTTATGGCGCGCAAAGAGACCACCCGTGCCGCTTAGGTGATCAGAGCAACGTTTTACCAAATCCTGCTTCGAAACACGAGGATCCATATATATTTCATTTGGCTAATAAAGCATGCGGACTTCTACATATAATCAACACCTCACCCCACCAGGATTTGAACCCACAATCATATAATTGTGACCGGGGAACGCTACCTCTGGGCCACCAGGACAATAAAAGCAGTCCAATTCTCTACTATATTTCACACAAAGCCTGTTCAACGACCTTATGGCTCCATGAACCTCTAATGGGGATACCTGTGCCGCTTAGGTGATTAGAGCAACGTTTTGCAAATCCGACCCGAAACACGAGATCCATATGCCTATTTCATTAGCCCAATAAAACTCGCATGACTTCTACATATAATCAACACCTCACCCCACCGATTTGAACCCACGATCTTATAATTGTGACCGGGGAATGCTACCTCTGGGCCACTAGGACAATAAAACCAGTCCTGGGCTCTGCTATATTTCACACAATATTAGCGAGCTTATGGCGCTGCTTGAGCCACTATAAGGGGACCACCCGTGCGGCAGGTGATTCAGAGCAACGTTTTTGCCGTCGCTTCCCGAAACACGAGGATCCTGCATTTAAGCCCAATAAAGCCAGCGGACTTCTTATAATCAACACCTCACCCCACCGGGATTAGACCCACGATCTCTTCTGTAATTGTGACCGGCAGAGCGCTACCTCTGGGCCACCAGGACACTAAAAGCAGTCCTAGACTCTGCTATGTTTCACACAAAGTCGGTTCAACGAGCTTTTGGCGCCGTGAACCTCTAATGGGGACCAACCGTGCCGCTTAGGTGGTCAGAGCAACCTTTTACCAAATGCGGCTTCGAAACACGAGGATCCATATATATTTCATTAGCCCAATAAAGCACGCGGACTTCTACATATAATCAACACCTCACCCCACCAGGATTTCAACCCACGATCTTATAAGTGTGACCGGGGGACGCTACCTCTGGGGCACCAGGAACAATAAAAGCAGTCCTAGACTCTGCTATATTTCACACAAAGCCTGTTTAACGTGCTTAAGGCACCGTAAACCTCTAATGAGGACCACCCGTGCCGCTTAGGTGATCAGAGCAACGTTTACCAAATGCGGCTTCGAAACACGAGGATCCATATAAATTTTATTAGCCCAATAAAGCACGCGGACTTCTTCATATAATCAACACCTCACCCCACCAGGATTCGAACCCACGATCTTCTAATTGTGACCGGGGAACGCTACCTCTGGGCCACCAGGACACTAAAAGCAGTCCTAGACTCTGCTATGTTTCACACAAAGCCTGTTCAACGAGCTTTTGGCGCCGTGAACCTCTAATGGGGACCACCCGTGCCGCTTAGGTGGTCAGAGCAACGTTTTACCAAATGCGGCTTCGAAACACGAGGATCCATATATATTTCATTAGCCCAATAAAGCACTCTGACTTCTACATATAATCAACACCTCACCCCACCAGGATTTGAACCCACGATCTTATAATTGTGACCGGGGGACGCTACCTCTGGGCTACCAGGAACAATAAAAGCAGTCCTAGACTCTGCTATATTTCACACAAAGCCTGTTCAACGAGCTTAAGGCACCGTAAACCTCTAATGAGGACCACCCGTGCCGCTTAGGTGATCAGAGCAACGTTTTACCAAATGCGGCTTCGAAACACGAGGATCCATATATATTTCATTAGCCCAATAAAGCACGCGGACTTCTTCATATAATCAACACCTCACCTCACCAGGATTCGGAACCACGATCTTCTAATTGTGACCGGGGATCGGTACCTCTGGGCCACCAGGACAATAAAAGCAGTCCAAGTCTATACTATATTTCACACAAAGCCTGTTCAACGACCTTATGGCTCCATGAACCACTAATGGGGACCACCTGTGCCGCTTAGGTGATCAGAGCAACGTTTTACCAAATCCGGCTTCGAAACACGAGGATCCATATATATTTCATTAGCCCAATAAAGCACGCAGACTTCTCCATATAATCAACACCTCACCCCAC
Organism: Homarus americanus; assembly: GCF_018991925.1. Lineage (NCBI taxonomy): Eukaryota > Metazoa > Arthropoda > Malacostraca > Decapoda > Nephropidae > Homarus > Homarus americanus. The sequence continues at coordinate 12,553 of NW_024742955.1, forward strand.
CAGGATTTGAACCCACGATCTTATAATTGTGACCGGGGAATGCTACCTCTGGGCCACCAGGACAATAAAAGCAGTCCCTGAACTCACTATATTTCACACAAAGCCTGTTCAGCGAGCTTATGGCTGTGAACCTCTAATGGGGACCACCGTGCCGCTTAGGTGATCAGAGCAACGTTTTACCAAATGCGGCTTCGAAACACGAGGATCCATATATATTTCATTAGCCCAATAAAGCACGCAGAACTTCTACATATAATCAACACCTCACCCACCAGGATTCAAACCCACGATCTTATAATTGTGACCGGGGAATGCTACCTCTGGGCCACTAGGACAATAAAAGCAGCCCTAGACTCTGCTATATTTCACACAAAGCCTGTTCAACGAGCTTATGGCGCTGTGAACCACTATAGGGGAACCACCCGTGCCGCTTAGTTGATCAGAGCAACGTTTTACCAAATGCGGCTTCGAAACACGAGGATCCATATATATTTCATTAGCCCAATAAAGCACGTGGACTTCTTAATTTAATCAACACCTCACCCCACCAGGATTTGAACCCATGATCTTCTAATTGTGACGGGGGAACGCTACCTCTGGGCCACCAGGACAATAAAAGCAGTCCTAGACTCTGCTATATTTCACACAAAGCCTGTTCAACGAGCTTATGGCGCTGTGAACCACTATAGGGGACCACCCGTGCCGCTTAGGTGATCAGAGCAACGTTTTACCAAATCCTGCTTCGAAACACAAGGATCCATATATATTTCATTTGGCTAATAAAGCACGCAGATTTTAACATATAATCAACACCTCACCCCACTAGGATTCGAAGCTACGATCTTAAAATTGTGACCGGGGAACGCTACCTCTGGGCCACCAGGACAATAAAAGCAGTCCAATTCTCTACTATATTTCACACAAAGCCTGTTCAACGACCTTATGGCTCCATAGACCTCTAATAGGTGACCACCTGTACGCTTAGGTGATTAGAGCAACGTTTCCGTCGGCGAAACACGAGGGATCATATATAACGTTTGGCCCAATAAAGCACGCAGACTTCTACATATAATCCAACACCTCCTTACCAGGATTTGAACCCA
>NW_024742956.1:2500-12500 GCF_018991925.1 Homarus americanus
AAAAACTAAATACGTAGCGTTTAAAGTGTTAAAGTGTACTGTACAGTGTTGTGGCTTGGCTCAATGTTTACAGTTCACGTTCGACATCACTTGTTCAATTGATTTATGTGTTTTGTTTGTGAAGAAATACCTGTACAGTATATGTAAATTGTAAAATTTTAAATAAGAGAGAAAAACAAAATAAGTAGCGTTTAAAGTGTACTGTACATTGTGGCTTGGTGCGGGGTTATGCAGTGTTTACAGTTCACGTTCGACATCACATGTTCAATTGATTTATGTGTTTTGTTTGTGAAGAATTGCAGAAATAATTTATGTAATATTTATGTATACAGTATACCTGTACAGTATATGTAAAATGTAAACTTTTAAATAAGAGAAAAACAAAATACATAGCGTTTTAGACCCGAGCGCTCTGTTTACTCCACACTTTGTTTGAAACACGTGTGAAGTTTTTAAGTGTCCTCAGTGAATTCTGATTACTGTTTCTCCAATTTTGTGACTATGGAAAAGAAGAATATCTCTGGGAAGCACTCTGGTGATCGCATTTCCGGTGGTGATCATAAAAGAAAGGCTATAACACTTGAAGAAAAGCTTGATGTTTCATGACTCCTCAGCCTCCACATCACCCTTCTCCCCCATCAAGTTATATTCATATTTTTTCAAGGTAAAGTGTAACATTTACTGTATGATTTCATTATTAGATATGAATGTAACATTTATTTAGACTGTGCTATCCTTTGTGTTAGGCTAACTACTAAATTTTTTCGATTTGGAGTAATCTGCACCTAACCCTATTTTCTCCATAAGCCCTGTTATTTCTATTACACGAATTTCTATAACACGATGTTTTACAAGAACACTACTATCGCGTTATAGCAGAACTACCTGTATGTGGAAAAAATCCGTGTTAAGTGAAAGTTCAGCTCTGGCGAGGCACCGCGTATATGATAAAACGCGTTAAGTGAAACCGCGTTTGGCGGGGTAATACTGTATTTATATATATATATTTATATATATTTATATATATATATATTTATATATATATATTTATATATGTATTTATATATATATATTTATATATATATTTATATATGTATTTATATATATATATTTATATATAAATTTATATATATATTTATATATATATATTTTTATATATATATATTTTTATATATATATTTATATATATATATATTTATATATATATATATATATTTATATATATATATTTATATATATATATTTATATATTTATATATATATATTTTTATATATATATTTATATATATATATATATATATATATATATATATATATATATATATATATATATATATATTTATATATATATATATATATATATATATATATATATATATATATATATATATATATATATATATATATATATATATTTATATATATATATATTTTTATATATATATTTATATATATATATATTTATATATATATATTTATATATATATATTTATATATATACACCTAAACCCCGACTTACGACGGGGTTAGGGACCCAAATCCAGGTCGTAAGTCCGATATGGTCGTAAGTCCGATATAGATAAAAAAAAAATTCAAAATTTTTTTTTTTTTCAATTTTTTTTTAAAAATCTACAATGAAATACAGTACACTAAACGTAAAAAATAATGAGGAATGGGTACAGTAAAAGTAATAAATAATGAGGAATGGATACAGTGTGACTGAGCACTTACCTTAAATGTAGTCAGCTGAATGCACACAGGGCCCCCATAATTTTCTATTTACAGGATACATGGAGACTATATTAATTGGAAGAAGCAGAAGAGGAGACAGGGCTGGGTGGGTCATCAATGTCGCTTCCTTCAGACAGGTTTATGTACTGTGGTAACTTGCTGGTTGAAGGTATTGGATCATCTTGAGGGAGTGAAGAGGCAGCACTGGTGGGGCGTGAGGAGCCAGGACTGGGGGACTTCTTGAAATAGGTGTCCAATTTAGACTGCACAGTTTTCTTTTTCTTTTCATTATAAATTTCTCTGTAGCAAGCAAGTGAATCTTGGATCATTCTGTCAACTTTGGCATAACGCTCATAATTTTGATCCATGTCATCAAACATTTGCATTGCTTTATTAATTGTAGCAAATGCCTCTGCCATATGTTTCACTGAAAACTTTTTGGGGGGTGCAGGCTCTTCTTCTACATTTTGTCTCTCTTCTTCCTCTGCAACTTTCTGTGCATCTAGTTCAATAAGATCCTCGTTACTGAGCTCTTCTGCTACACTTTCAACCAACTGTCCAACATCTTCAGTATCAATTTCTAACTCCAGCTGTTTACCTAAGTCCACTATCTTGTTACTAATATCCAAAATAACTTCATTTTCATTAAATCCTTTGAAACTGTTCACATATCTTTTCAGGATTTTCTTCCATATTCCATTCATGCAATGTTTTGTAACCTGATCCCATGCTGCACTAATGTTCTTTATACATGACAAAATGTTGTACTCCTTCCAAAACTGTCTGAGCGTTTTCTCACCTTCAGTAGCAGCAACAGCCTGAGCGAAGGTCGTGCGTAAATAATACGCTTTAAAGGCAGAAATAGCACCTTGATCCATGGGTTGGATGATAGAGGTAGTGTTAGGTGGCATGTACACTACCTTAACATCAGGGTGCATGTCGTCCAGGTGTGGTGGGTGTCCCGGAGCATTATCCAAAATCAGTAAAATCTTGAATGGAATCCTTTGTTGCAGACAATACTCCTTGGCTCGTGGAATGAAACAAGTCATGAACCAATCCTCAAATAGTACTAGGGTCATCCAGGCTTTCTTGTTACTGCGATAAAACACTGGCAGTGTGTGCTTGCTGACATGTTTAAAAGCCCTGGGGTTCTCTGAATGATAGATCATGAAGGGCTTTAGCTTGAAACCAGCAACATTCCCCCCCAACAGAAGTGTAATTCTGTCCTTGAATGCCTTGAATCCGGGCATTTTTTTTGCCTCTTTGTGGATGTATGTCCGGTCAGGCATGCGTTTCCACAATAATCCAGTCTCATCCACATTGAATATTTGCTCTGGCAAATAATTCCCTTCCACAATCACATCATCTAACTCCTCCTTAAAAGCTTCGGCAGCACCAACATCGGCACTAGCTGCCTCTCCACTCACCTTAACACTGTGTAGACTGTAGCGTTTTTTAAATCTATCAAACCACCCTTGACTTCCTGTAAAGGTTTGATCACATTCATCTCCTGCCTGCTCCTTCAGGCTTTGGAACACGCTTCTTGCTTTAGCCTGTATGGTTAGAACACTTAAGGGTACACGCTTCTGCATCTGGTCTTCTATCCATATCACCAATAATTTTTCCATTTCGTGGATAGGACCTTGTCTTTTCTTTGTTATTATAGTTCCCTTTATAGGTGTTGTTCCTTTCACTACTTCACGAATACGTTCCTTGTCCTTCAGAATAGTGGATATAGTAGAGTGTGAGAAACCTAGGTCGCGTGAGATCGTTGCTACTGTTTTTCCATTCTCATACTGTGTTATTATCTTCAGTTTCATCTCAAAAGTAATTGCCTGTCTCCTTTTCCTTGGAGTACCACCAGCACTCTCACTTTTACGCTTTCCAGTCATTATGAAGTCAATTAAATACAATAATAACGAAAGTTCACAGCGCGATCAGTATAGGATACGATAGCCAAACACAAACAAAGCGCTCCACTGAGCGAGTGTAGCCACGAGGCGACCCAAGCCACCCCTCCCTCTCGCCCGGGACGGAAACGTTTCGGTATAGAAAATGCGCGCGTCATTTGAAAAAATTTTTGGTTACGCGTTTTATCATATACGCGGTGCCTCGCCAGAGCTGAACTTTCACTTAACACGGATTTTTTCCACATATACGCGGTGAGTGTCCGGCTCGAGATGCTATTTTTAGATTTGCCCCACCCTGCCTGACTGCCTGTTTTAGCTCATAAAATTCATACAAATTACCCGGCCAGAATATAATTTACATTGCTGGAATTCTTATAATTTGGTGATCATTTTGAATATAAACATCATATTTTTGCATTAGACATACAAATTTTAGATAAAAATTTTTCTCAAATTAACTATGTTATCTTTTGTGCAAAATATATGACATTTATATTCAAAATATTCCTGGTCTTACAAGGAATCCAGCAATGTCAATTATATTATCCTAACTTTAGTTTGAGGTATTATTTATTAAAATTTAGTGGTTATCCCACACATCTCCTTGGGACGGTTGGTGGGGGGTGGGGGGGAGGGAGGGACCGACCGACCATCTGTTACCCTGTGAAGAATTATTATTTTTTTTTATTAACTGAAGATATTTGTTTTAGCTCATAAAATTCATACAAATTACCCGGTCTGAATATAATTTACATTGCTGGAATTCTTATAATTTGATGATCATTTTGAATATAAACATCATATTTTTGCATTAGACATACAAATTTTAGATAAAAATTTTTCTCAAATTAACTATGTTATCTTTTGTGCAAAATATATGACATTTATATTCAAAATATTCCTGGTCTTACAAGGAATCCAGCAATGTCAATTATATTATCCTAACTTTAATCTGAGGTATTATTTAATACTAAATGTTAAAAACCCTGGAAGGGAGGATTGGTGGGGGGTGGGGGGGAGGGTTGGGACTGACCGCGCGGTTGGAAGAGGGGGGGAGGCAAGGTGGGGTACTTTGATTGACAGATAGTGTTGTGAAGATTATTTTTTTTTTATTAACTGAAGATATTTGTTTTAGCTCATAAAATTCATACAAATTACCCGGTCAGAATATAATTTACATTGCTGGAATTCTTATAATTTGGTGATCATTTTGAATATAAACATCATATTTTTGCATTAGACATACAAATTTTAGATAAAATTTTTTCTCAAATTAACTATGTTATCTTTTGTGCAAAATACAGTGACCCCTCGTTTAACGAACACCTCGGTTAACGTAATTTCGATTAACGAACTGCCTTCCATAAGGATCTTCAATTCGTTTAACGAAAAAAATTTCGCCTAACGAACTTCTTACGAACCGACCTCAACATGTTTTCGCTTGCACTGACCGGGCAACCAGCTTTAGTATCAGTCCGCCAATACATTAATCGGTTCTAGGGCTTAAATTCCTTACTATTTTTGTAAATATCAAGAAGTTTATACTATTCAATAATTTTAAAAGTTTAATATTCAATTTTTTAGTCATTTTAACAATTATTGAACATAATTGAAGGTAAAGTGACTAGTTTAATGCGCGGCATCCAGCCTCTTAACACAGCAAACAGGCGTCAGTCTCTCTCTGTTTTCACTGGAGGTAACATCTTGCTTGAGACTCTCTTCAACTAAACGCTTTTTTTCTGTGTTTCCAAGCAAATTATTGGTCATTTTGAAAATTATTTTACATATTGACAATATATAGTGCAGTGCAGTGTTACTTTAAAGAAAATATTCTTTATTTACAGCTAGTTTAACTTTGAAAAATACGTGTTGCCATTGTTTGAATCCAGCATGGGGCCTAAGAGATCAAGAAAAGTGATTTCAATCCAAATAAAGCAGGAAATAATAAAAAAACACGAACAAGGTATTAAATCAAATGCGCTATGCAAAGAATATGGCATGTCGGCATCAACTGTGTCGACAATTCTTGCACAAAAAGACAAATTTAAGGAAGTGAACGTGAGAGACAAATCTACAAGAGTGTTTAAAAGTAGATCCCTAATCGTAGAAACTGAGAGGTTACTTATCATCTGGATTAGGGAAAAACAGATGAAAGGTGTTTCAGTTTCTGGTGATTTCATTTGTGAAAGAGCCAGGGAGATTTATGAACATTTAAAGACAGATCAACCTGGTTCTTCAGGAACAGAATTTGAAGATTTTCGGGCTAGCAAAGGCTGGTTCGAAAAATTTAAGAAAAGAAGTGACATTTTAAGTGTTGTTAGGCATGGTGAAGCTGCTAGTGCTGATAAAGAAGGGGCAGCAAAGTTTTTAATTGAATTTAAAAAACTGATGGAAGAAGAAAATTATCTTCCACAGCAAGTGTTCAATGTTGACGAAACTGGGCTGTTCTGGAAAAAGATGCCCAAAAGAACATTCATCACCAAGGATGAAGCCTCTTTACCTGGGCATAAACCCATGAAAGACCGTCTCACTCTATTGCTTGGTGCCAATGCTTCAGGGGATTTCCGACTGAAGCCTATGCTTGTCTACCACTCTGAAAACCCCAGGGTGTTCAAGCAACAGAAAGTGGTAAGAACAATGCTTGGAGTTTATTGGAAGTCCAACCGTAAGGCATGGGTGACAAGACAGTTCTTTAATGAATGGGCTGTTGATGTGTTTTGCCCCTCTGTCAAGAGCTACCTAACCACCAATAAACTTCCTTTAAAGGCTCTTCTCCTCATGGATAATGCTCCTGGTCATGACCCTGACCTTGCCAGAAATTTGGAGTATAAATTTGACTTTGTGAAAGTGTTGTTTTTGCCTCCAAACACTACATCACTCATACAGCCAATGGACCAGAATGTGATCAGCAACTTCAAGAAGTTGTACATGAAGAAAATGTTTAGGAGGTGTCATCAGGCAACTTCCATTGATCCTGAACTAACACTGAAACAGTTCTGGAAGACACAATTCAACGTCCTGGAGGCTGTAAAATTGATTGTGTCATCATGGCAAGAAGTCTCCAATAGAACCCTCAATTCTTCATGGAAAGCACTGTGGCCATCAGTAGTCCATGATTTTGAGGGATTTGAGGATGACACAGAGTTGGACCAGGAGATTGTGTCCATTGGTCAGTCATTGGGTCTTGAAGTGGAGGAGAAGGATGTGGAAGAGCTTGTGATGTCTCATGAGGAGGAACTTACTCCTAATGACTTGAAGGAACTGGATGAGATGTTACGGGTAGAGGCTGACAGTGGTGAGGAGGAAATTGAAAGTGATGACCATATGTCAGCTAAACAGTTGAAAGATGTGATTTACCACTGGGAGAAGTTCAGGGAACTGGCTTCAAAGCACCCAGAAGTGGAAAAAACTGAACTAACTTTGTGTCATGTTGAGGACTCAGTGGTCTCCTTCTTTAAACATAAGTTAATGGTGAGGAGGACAGATGCCCCACAGACCACAATTGACACTTTCTTCAGTAAAAGGCAGAGGGAACAAGATGCTAGCCCTCAGCCTTCCACTTCAAGAAGGAGAGAGGCTGTTCATGGTGGAGAATCTGTCAGTCCAGAGGTTCCTGACATTTTCATGGAAGGTGACTCACCTTCCAAGAAGCAGTAAAATGCTTCTCCTCCACCTCCACTTCCTTCTCTTCTCCCTTCTCCTCCTGCACCTCCCACTTCAAATGCACATCATCACCATCATCCAGGAGCCTTCTACATACACACCTCAAAGTAAGTAAATTTTTCCGCCATTTTTGTTGAAGTTAGGAAATTTTCGGTGAGCTGGAACCAATTACCCAAAAACCCATTGAAACAATGGTTTCGGTTAACGAACGTTTCGGTTAACGAACGACCTTTTGGAACGGATTGAGTTCGTTAACCGAGGGGCCACTGTATATGACATTTATATTCAAAATATTCCTGGTCTTACAAGGAATCCAGCAATGTCAATTGTATTATCCTAACATTAGTTTGAGGTATTATTTATTAAAATTTAGTGGTTTTCCCCCAAAAATTTCTCTGAGAGGGGGAGGGAGTCGAGTCCATTATTTGAATGGACATTAACTTGGCGACTGTATTTCTCTATTTCTCTTAAGTATTAATTGTGTGCATGTACCATCATAAAATTAAGATGTTATTTTTACTACAACATAGGTATGTGCCTTCAAAAAGTGGAGTTTGGGGGTCGGGCCGGTTTCTATTGGAATTAATCCCATATGTTCTGTTGTTCACTTAACGCGGATTTCACTTAACGCGGGACCCTCTGGGTTCAATTGACCGCGTTAAGTGGGGTACAACTGTATATATATATATATATATATATATATATATATATATATATATATATATATATATATATATATATATATATATATATATATATATATATATATATATATTATATATATATATATATATATATTATATATATATATATATATATACAGTGACCCCTCGGTTAACGAACTCAATCCGTTCCAGAAGGTCGTTCGTTAACCGAAAAGTTCATTAACCGAAAAGTTCATTAACCGAAACCATTGTTTCAATGGGTTTTTGGGTAATTGGTTCCAGCTCACCAAAAATTTCCTAAATTCAACAAAAATGGTAGAAAAGTTCACTTACTTTGAGGTGTGTATGTAGAAGGCTCCTGGATGATGATGATGATGATGATGGGAATTACAATGGGGGTGGAGGAGAAGGAAGAAGAGAAGGCATTGGGGTGGAAGAGAAGTCACCCCATGGCAGCATTTCACCCATAAAATTTTAGTTCTCTTGGTGTATTTCAAGATTTTTTTCTTTAAATCAACACTGTACTGCATTATATATTGTCAATATGTAAAATATATTTCAAAATGACCAATAATTTGCTTGGAAACACAGAAAAAAGCGTTTAGTTAAAGAGTCTCAAGCAAGATGTTACCTCCAGTGAAAACAGAGAGACTAACGCCTGTTTGCTGTGTTAAGAGGCTGGATGCTGCGCTTTAAACTAGTCACTTTACCTTCAATTATGTTCAATAATTGTTAAAATGACTAAAAAATTTAATATTAAACTTTTAAAATTATTGAATAGTATAAACTTCTTGATATTTACTAAAATAGTTAGGAATTTAAGCCCTAGAACCGATTAATGTATTGGCGGACTGATACTAAAGCTGGTTGCCCGGCCAGTGCAAGCAAAAACATGTTGAGGTCGGTTCGTAAGAAATTCGTTAACCGAATTTTTGTTCGTTAACCAAATTGAAGATCCTTATGTAAGGCAGTTCGTTAACCGAAATTTCGTTAACCGAGGCGTTCGTTAAACGAGGGGTCACTATATATATATATATATATATATATATATATATATATATATATATATATATATATATATATATATATATATATATATATATATATATATATATATATATATATATATATATATATATATACAACAACCTCACCCCGCCTGGACGCGTGCGCGTGATCTAGGTATATGCTGATAACCACGAGGAAAGAAGAAAACACGAAGTTCCCAAGCGCTTTCGTGTAATTCACATCTTCAGGGGTGAGTACAGACTAAAGAGAAATACAAGCCAAGGTGTATATATACAGAGGAGGATGAGACCAGGTCCACAATGGTCAGGTATTAGGTAATGTCCCTACTAATCTTTAAATAGCACACAACGGTTGGTGGTCAGGTCAGATGGTCAGGTGACCCGGCCTTCTCACCTGGTTACAAATCTTCTTAATTCCAAAATTGTCCAGTTTGTACATGCCATTACTCAAATTCATGTTGAATGCTTCGGTATGTTTAATAAGACTAGATTCTATGATGTTCCTACTATCAATTGAATTACAAGGTAATATTGTGGAGGCATTATCCCAGTCAATGCAATGCAAGTTATCCCTCAAATGAACAAACAGAGCATTGGATTCCTGGCCTGTCCTAACGCTGTATTTGTGTTGTTTAATTCTAGTTGCAAGATCTTTACCTGTCTGGCCTAAGTAAAACATATTACATTCCTTGCAAGGAACTTTATAAATGCAACCAGTTGTGTTGTTGGGGAAGTTCTTGATTAACATTTGTTTAACAGTGCATGAGTTTTTAAATGCCACATTGACGTTCCAGGATTTTAGTTGTGAAGGAATGTGTGAGAATTTTTTGTGAAGTGGCAATATTAAGATATTCTTATGGTCATGGGCGGGCTTGGGATCAGTTCTATAAAAAGTTTTCTTAGTAATGTTTAGGCATTTGTCTATGAAAGATCTAGGATATTTAAGGTTTGAGCCAATATTATATATATATTTGTATTCCTCATCAATGAATTCCGGGCTGCA
>NW_024742957.1:0-14821 GCF_018991925.1 Homarus americanus
GCAGGAATGGTCACCTATTACAGCAGGACTGGTCTCCCTACTACAGCAGGTGTGGTCACCTAATACAATAGATGTGGTCACCTACTACAGCAGGTGTGGTCACCTAATACAGCAGGAAAGGTCACTTACTACAGCAGGGGTGATCACTTACTACAGCAGGAATGGTCACCTATTACAGCAGGACTGGTCTCCCCACTACAGCAGGTGTGGTCACCTACTACAACAAATTTGGCCACCTACTACAGCAGGTGTGGTCACCTACTACAATAGGACTGGTCACCTACTACAGCAAGACTGGTCATCTACTACAGCAGGATTGGTCACCTACTACAGCAGGCGTGGTCACTTACTACAGTAGGATTGGTCGCCTACTACAACAGAACTGGTCACCTACTACAGCAGGACTGGTCACCTACAAGAACAGGTGTGGTCACCAATTACAGCAAGGCTAGTCACCTACTACAGCAGGTTAGGTCACCTACTACAGCAGGTGTGGTCACCTACTGCAGCAGTACTGTTCACCTACTTCAGCAGGTGTGGTCACCTACTACAGCAGCACTGGTAACCTACTACAGCAGGACTGGTCACCAAATACAGCAGGACTGGTCACCTACTACAGCAAGACTGGTCTCCCTACTACAGCAGGTGTGGTCACCTACTACAGCAGGTGTGGTCACTTACTACAGCAGATGTGATCACCTACTACAGCAGGTTTGGTCACTACTACAGCAGGACTGGTCATTTACTACAGCACGACTGGTCACTTACTACAGCGGGCGTGGTCACTTACTACAGAAAGGACTGGTCACCTATTACAGCAGGACTGATCTCTCTACGACAGCAGGTTTGGTCACCTACGACAGCAGATGTGGTAACCTACTACAGCAGATGTGGTCACCTACTACAACAATAGTGGTCACCTACTACAGCAGGCATAGTCACCTACTACAGCAGGTGTGGTCACCTACTACAGCAGGACTGGTCACCTACTACAGCAGGACTGGTGACCTAATACAGCAGGTGTGGTCACCTACTACAGCAGGTTGGGTCACCTACTACAGCAGGTGTGGTCACCTACTACAGCAGTACTTTTCACCTACTACAGCAGTACTTTTCACATACTACAGCAGGTGTGGTCACCTACTACAGCAGTACTGGTCACCTACTACAGCAGGACTGGTCACCTAATACAGCAGGACTGGTCACCTACTAGAGCAAGACTGGTCTCCCTACTACAGCAGGTGTGGTCACCTACCACAGCAAATGTGGTCACCTACGACAGCAGGTGTGGTCACCTACTACAGCAGGACTGGTCACTTACTACAGCAGGTGTTGTCACCTACTACAGCAAGCGTGATCATCTAATATAGCTGACGTGGTCACCTACCACAGCAGGTGTGGCCACTTATTACAGCAGGACCGGTCACCTACTACAGCAGGACTGGTCACCTAATACAGCAGGTGTGGTCACCTATTACAGCAGGCGTAGTTACCTAATACAGCAGGACTGGTCACCTACTACAGCAAGACTGGTCACCTACTACAGCAGGTGTGGCCACCTACTACAGTAGGTGTTGTCACCTACTACAGCAGGTGTGGTCACCTACTACTGCAGGACTGGTCACTTACTACAGCAGGCATAGTCACTTACTACAGCAGGACTGGTCACCTATTACAGCAGGACTGGTCTCCCTACTACAGCAGGTGTGGTCACCTAATGCAATAGATGTGGTCACCTACTGCAGCAGGTGTGGTCACCTACTACAGCAAGACTGGTCACCTACTACAGCAGGTGTGACCACCTACAACAGTAGGTTTGGTCACTTACTACAGCAGGTGTGGTCACCTACTACAGCAGGACTGGTCACTTACACAGCAGACATAGTCACTTACTACAGCAGGACTGGTCACCTATTACAACAGGACTGGTCTCCTACTACAGCAGGTGTGGTCACCTACCACAATGATGTCGTCACCTACTACAGCAGGTGTGGTCACCCTAATACAGCAGCACTGGCTACTTACTACAGCAGGTGTGGTCACCTACTACAGCAGATGTAGTCACCTTCTACAGCAGGTGTGGTCACCAACTACAGGGATTGGACACCTATAGAGCAGGCATGGTCACTTACTACCAGGACTGGTCACTTACTACAGCAGGTGTGGTCACCTACTACAGCAGGTGTGGTCACCTACTACAGCAGATGTGGCCACTTATTACAGCAGGACTGGTCACCTACTACAGCAGGACTGGCCACCTAATACAGCAGGTGTGGTCACGTATTACAGCAGGCGTAGTCACCTAATACAGCAGGACTGGTCACCTAATTCAGCAAGACTGGTCACCTACTACAGCAGGTGTGGCCACCTACTACAGTAGGTGTGGTCACCTACTACAGCAGGTTTGGTCACCTACTACAGCAGGACAGGTCACTTACTACAGCAGGCTTAGTCACTTACTACAGCAGGACTGGTCACCTATTACAGCAGGACTGGTCTCCCTACTACAGCAGGTGTGGTCACCTAATACAATAGATGTGGTCACCTACTACAGCAGGTCTGGTCACCTAATACAGCAGGAAAGGTCACTTACTACAGCAGGTGTGGTCACCAACTACAGCAGGATTGGACACCTACTACAGCAGGCGTGGTCTCTTACTACAGCAGGACTGGTCACCTACTACAGCAGGACTGGCCATCTGATACAGCAGGTGTGGCCACTTACTACAGCAGGACTGGTCACCTACTACAGCAAGCGTGGTCATCTAATACAGCAGGCGTGGTCACCTACTACAGTAGGTGTGGTCACTTACTACAGCAGGACTAGAAACCTACTACAGCAGGACTGGTCACCTACTACAGCAAGACTGGTCACCTACTACAGCAGGACTGGTCAGCTACTACAGGAGAACTAGTCAACTACTACAGTAGAACTGGTCACCTACTACAGCAGGTGTGGTAACCTACTACAGCAGGAGTGGTCACTTACTACAGCAGGCGTGATCACTTACTACAGCAGGAATGGTCACCTACTACAGCAGGACTGGTCTCCCTACTACAGCAGGTGTAGTCACGTACTACAGAAGATGTGGTCACCTACTACAGCAGGTGTTGTCACCTACTACAGCAGGACTGGTCACTTACTACAGCAGGACTGGTCACCTACAACAGCAGGACTGGTCTCCCTACTACAGCAGGTGTGGTCACCTACTACAGCAGGTGTGGTCACCTACTACTGCAGGTGTGGTCACCTACTACAGCAGGACTGTACTACAGCAGGCGTGATCACTTAATACAGCAGGAATAATCATCTACAACACCAGGACTGGTCTCCCTACTACAGCAGGTGTGGTCACCTAGTACAGCAGATGTGGCCACTTACTACAGCAGGTGTGGTCACTTACTACTGCAGATGTGGTCACATACTACAGCAGGTTTGGTTAATACTACAGCAGAACAGGTCACATACTACACCACGACTGGTCACTTACTACAGCGGGCGTGGTCACTTTGTACAGCAGGACTGGTCACCTATTACAGCAGGACTGGTCTCCCTACGACAGCAGGTGTGGTCACCTACTACAGCAGATGTGGTCACCTACTACAGCAGATGTGGTCACCTACTACAGCAGATGTGGTCACCTACTACACCTACTACAGCAGGTGTCACCTACTACAGCAGGTGTGGTCACCTATTACAGCATTTGTCACCTACTACAGCAGGATGGTCACCTACTACAGCAGGTGTGGTCACCTACAGGACTGGTCACCTACTCCAGCAGGACTGGTCACCTACTACAGCAGGTGTGGTCACCTACTACAGCAGGTGTGGTCATCTAATACAGCAGGCGTGGTCTCTTACTACAGCAGGTGTGGCCACTTACTACAGCAGCACTGGTCACCTACTACAGCAGGACTGGTCACCTAATACAGCAGGTGTGGTCACCTACCACAGTAGGACTGGTCACCTACTACAGCAGGACTGGTCACCTACTACAGCAGGACTGGTCACCTAATAAAGCAGGACTGGTCACCTACTACAGCAAGACTGGTCTCCCTACTACAGCAGGTGTGGTCACCTACTACAGCAAATGTGGTCACCTACTACAGCAGGAATTGTCACTTACTACAGCAGGTGTGGTCACCTACTACAGCAGGTGTGGTCACCTACTACAGCAAGCGTGATCATCTAATATAGCAGGCGTGGTCACCTACCACAGCAAGTGTGGCCACTTATTACAGCAGGACCGGTCACCTACTACAGCAGGACTGGTCACCTAATACAGCAGGTGTGGTCACCTATTACAGCAGGCGTAGTTACCTAATACAGCAGGACTAGTCACCTTCTACAACAAGACTGGTCACCTACTACAGCAGGTGTGGCCACCTACTACAGTAGGTGTGGTCACCTACTACCCCAGGTGTGGTCACCTACTACAGCAGGACTGGTCACTTACTACAGCAGGCATAGTCACTTACTACAGCAGGACTGGTCTCCCTACTACAGCAGGTGTGGTCACCTAATACAATAGATGTGGTCACCTACTACAGCAGGTGTGGTCACCTAATACAGCAGGGCTGGCCACTTACTACAGCAGGTGTGGTCACCTACAACAGCAGATGTAGTCACCTACTACAGCAGGTGTGGTCACCAACTACAGCAGGATTGGACACCTACTACAGCAGGTGTGGTCACCTACTACAGCAAGTGTGGTCACCTACTACAGCAAGTGTGGTCATCTAATACATCAGGCGTGGTCACCTACTACAGCAGGTGTGGCCACTTATTACAGCAGGACTGGTCACCTACTACAGCAGGACTGGTCACCTAATACAGCAGGTGTGGTCACCTATTACAGCAGGTGTAGTCACCTAATACAGCAGGACTGATCACTTACTACAGCAGGTGTGGTCACCTACTACAGCAGATGTAGTCACCTACTACAGCAGGTGTGGTCACCAACTACAGCAGGATTGGACACCTACTACAGCAGGCGTGGCCTCTTACTACAGCAGGACTGGTCACCTACTACAGCAGGACTGTTCATCTGCTACAGTAGGTGTGGCCACCTACTACAGCAGGACTGGTCACCTACTACAGCAAGCGTGGTCATCTAATACAGCAGGCGTGGTCACCTACTACAGCAGGTGTGGTCACTTACTACAGCAGGACTGGAAACCTACTACAGCAGGACTGGTCACCTACTACAGCAAGACTGGTCACCTACTACAGCAGGACTGGTCAGCTACTACAGGAGAACTGGTCAACTACTACAGCCGAACTGGTCACCTACTACAGCAGGTGTGGTCACCTACTACAGCAGGAGTGGTCACTTACTACAGCAGGCGTGATCACTTACTACAGCAGGAATGGTCACCTACTAGAGCAGGACTGGTCGCCCTACTACAGCAGGTGTGGTCACGTACTACAGAAGATGTGGTCACCTACTACAGCAGGTATTGTCATCTACTACAGCAGGACTGGTCACTTACTACAGCAGGACTGGTCACCTACAACAGCAAGACTGGTCTCCCTACTACAGCAGGTGTGGTCACCTACTTCAGCTGATATGGTCACTTAGTACAGCAAGTGTGGTCACCTTCTACAGTAGGAATGGTACTTACTACAGCAGGATTGGTCTCCCTACTACAGCAGGTGTGGTCACGTACTACAGAAGATGTGGTCACCTACTACAGCAGGTATTGTCATCTACTACAGTAGGACTGGTCACTTACTACAGCAGGACTGGTCACCTACAACAGCAGGACTGGTCTCCCTACTACAGCAGATGTGGTCACCTACTACAGCAATAGTGGTCACCTACTACAGCAGGCATGGTCACCTAATACAGCAGGACTGGTCACCTACTACAGCAGGACTGGTCACCTACTACAGCAGGTGTGGTCACCTACTACAGCAGGTGTGGTCATCTAATACTGCAGGCGTTGTCACCTACTACAGCAGGTGTCGCCAGTTACTACAGCAGGACTGGTCACCTACTAAAGCAGGACTGGTCACTTACTACAGCAGGCGTGATCACTTACTACAGCAGGAATGGTCACCTACTACAGCAGGACTGGTCTACCTCCTACAGGAGAACTAGTCACCTACTACAGCAGAACTGGTTACCTACTACAGCAGGTGCGGTCACCTAATACAGCAGGTGTGGTCACCTACTTCAGCAGGACTGGTCACTTACTACAGCAGGCGTGATCACTTACTACAGCAGGAATGGTCACCTACTACAGCAGGACTGGTCTACCTACTACAGCAGGTGTGGTCAAATACTACAGCAGATGTTGTCACCTCCTACAGCAGGACTGCTCACTTAATACAGCAGAACTGATCACCTACAACAGCAGGAGTGTTCAACTAATACAGGAGAACTGGTAAACCTACTACAGCAGAACTGGTCACCTACTACAGCAGGTGTGGTCACCTACTACAGCAGTAATGGTCACCTACTACAGCAGGTGTGATCACTTACTACAGCAGGAATGGTCACCTACTACAGCAGGACTGGTCACTTACAGCAGGCTTTCATTACCTCCACAATGGGCCATATACAGGTGTTTTATTGCCACGGGCACTGTCCCTTATACTGATCCCCCACCTGATGTGTACACTGCTCACCTCTCTTGGTGTGTGCCTGACCCACCCTACCTGGTGTGTCCTGACCCACCCCCACCTGGTGTGTTACCTGATCACCCACCTGGTGCTGCCTGACCCACCCCCACCTGTGTGTACCTGACCCACCCTCACCTGGTATGCTGCTGCCCTTCCCCACCTGGTGTGTGCCTGACCCTCCCCCACCTGGTGTGTGCCTGACCCTGCCCCACCTGGTATGCTACTGAGTGAGGCCCCCATGTGGTGTGTTCCTCTCCCACCTCTGCCTGTGTGTGTTCTGACCCACCCCTTACCTGGTATGTACCTGACTTTCCCCACCTGGTGTGTTCCTGACCTCCCCCACCTGGTGTGTACCTGACCTGCTCCCACCTGGTATGCTAATGAGTGACCCCCATGTGGTGTGTTCCTGTCCCACCCCCACCTGGTGTGGTCCGCGTCATCGGCAGTTAAAGAACTTGGAAGAAACAAACTGTTTCATGTGTTGAAGTTTGCATCATTTATTAAAAGGAACAATGATTTACCGTTTATCGTAAAACGTCGCGTGATCGACACGGCCCTTAAGGTCATCATGCCCTGTATGTTTGTGAATCGTGGGTAGAGGCTATGTAATTAACTTTACAACTGGGCCATAAAAGAAATGGTGGCATGAGCAACAACGCCCAACTTAGTATGTTACGCTGAGTTGGGCTACCCTTCATTACCTGACTTTCTTAAATACAGACAACGCAAATTCTTTCATAAAATGTGGTTTGAAAGAAGGAACATGAATGATGATCCTTTGTCATTTGCCATAAATCATTATTTCCTCTAATACTCCTGTTGGAAAATTTTAGGCGATATGATACACAATAATGTTCCTAATATGTCTGTATTATTTGAAATGTACATAATGCCATTGCCAACTCTGTCACACCAAGATGCAATGTGTATAAGGACATTAATCCAAGCTTTATAGTGCATTATGTTAACATCAAGAAACATGCAATTAATGATTTGCAAAGAAAATCTTTCACACGGTTTAGAGTGTCTTGGCACAGCCTAGCAGTGGAGACGGGTGAACAGGCGAGGCGTGGCGCCTCCCTTGAAGAGTGCCTGTGTACAATACAGGTATGTGGCCTCTGAAGCCGAGAGGCATGTAGGGAGGCTTGTCCTAACACCCAATAGTTTAGAGACTTTATGGCTTAAATTCTCATATGATCTGTTTTCCAAGTTCACAAATGATATTGTATGCAAGATTATCCCTGGCATTTTATTGTTGTATGATTAATGTTCCTTGTTCAATTCATACTTTCTACATTTTAACTTTGTTTATTATGGTTTAAAGATTATTTGTTGGACTACAGTTATCTAGTGTTTATAATATTTACAATGATGGTTGTGTTGTAATAGCCCTGTCTTATAGGCAGAAGTATTATATAAATGGGTTAATTACATTTGAATTATACATTATACTCTATCTCCTCTGTAACTTTCCACTAGCTATGAGGTAGCATGTTCAGAGCACGTGTTAAGGTGTGCCCACGGGAAGTCGTGTCACTTAGTGCTGAGCTAGGCACTAAGTAGCCGGCTCTGGCCACTCCATGGGCAAGGGTGTTTGATATCCTTGACCAGAGAAAGACGTTATTGGAGAACCATCGTGGATGGTTCCGTCTTCCTTAAGGAGGACTTTGGATATATTTCCTGTTCTCCTCGAAGGGTCCCTTACCATTATCACTACTCATCGACAGGACTTACTTAGCAGAGCTATTTGACATAGCTTCCGTCCTCATCTGCACTCATAGCTACAGTGATGTTTGCCGTGATATACACTTGGAACTGCATCGAGGATAGTTCCTCAATAATTAGATAACAGACAGTGGGTTTGGCTACTAAACCTATATAATATACATGTTCAGCCTCATTGTTAGAGAATATCAACGGTTAAGAGACACCACCTAGTTGGTTGCTGCCTCCCACCTGGTGGCCTTTTGTTGCCTCACCTCAGATGTGCCTGAACAACCCCATTGATACCTAGCGTGTACCTGACCTCCTGCACATGGTGTGTACAGTCCTCTCACCGGAGGTATGTCACCTGACCCCCTGGTGTTGTATCTGATCCTCCCCACCTGGTGTGTGGCATTTTTGATGGTGTGCAAACACCCCCAGTGTGTACCTGCACACCACCTGGTGTGTATTGACCCGCCCTCCTGACTTGAATTGATTGACACAGTTTATTTGGCCAGAAAAACACAGATGCAGGTGGATAATATTATCAATATTAACATGGCTGGAGCCAGTTGAGAACCTGGCTCTCTTTTAGGCACCTGATATATACTATACATTTAACTCTCAATTAAGTATTATGTAACATTTAGTATCATCTGGAATAGTACAATAGCGTGTTAGTAATAAGTACATCTCATAGTGTTACCACGATTTATCACTTCAATATTTATTTATTTTATTTATTTAATATATATATATATATATATATATATATATATATATATATATATATATATATATATATATATATATATATATATATACCTGGGGTGAAACCTAGCATTATTACAAATAAAGGCTGCAAATAAGGGGAGCACGGCAATAATTATCACAAAAACCTACTCAACTAAATGTGTTGAATAAGTATGAACAAGTTGAAATAAATGTAAGTCACAAAGGGAAGCTAATTAATTAATTCAAGTTTTATGTTCTAAAGGAGTACTGACTATAGCAAACAAATTTATGAGAGACAGTAAGTATATAAAATAGTGATGCGGAAGGGCGAAAATATACCGTAAGGAGTTAGGCCAAATGAATATTATTTAACAT
The DNA here is from genome assembly GCF_018991925.1 of Homarus americanus. Lineage (NCBI taxonomy): Eukaryota > Metazoa > Arthropoda > Malacostraca > Decapoda > Nephropidae > Homarus > Homarus americanus. The sequence continues at coordinate 9,443 of NW_024742957.1, forward strand.
ATGCTTGCCATAATACAAACATACAGTATATATACAACAATCCCTACAAAAATGAGTTATTTCCCCTGCAAACGGAAATTCATACCACCAGGATCCTTCTGAGGCCTAACTAAACATTATACATGCGCACGATACTAAGGGCATTGGAAAGACTGGACAAGGCACTTGGGGCAGGTTCAGAGCTAGAAAACGAATGGACACGTCTACCATATGTACGGTTTTTTTTTCCTTTGGGCGTGCACCATTTTGTGGAGGGCGCGTCATATCACTTGATCCAGGACATTTTGCTAGATAATTTATATAATGATGATTAATTCTCTTGATTTGACTTAACAGAGGTTACAATGATGCATATTAATGTAAATATACATTGCTAAGTAACTAAGAACGTAATGTAATAAAGTACATTAACAATTAGCTGAAATGGCGTGAACATATGCCTCATGCTACGGGTTCCGACTTCAGGGCGTGACACTTCCCAAAAAGTGAGCTTACAACTAACTGGAAGCGAAAATGGATATACAGCTACACAGTGAAAGTAATAACTAACACAACTTGTGTTTAAATCAATATGAAGCAAAATAATTGTAATATAAACACAAAGGTACTCAGTAAGCAATAAATAAATTTGCATATAGACATAGTTTCTAAATAATCAGACTCGAGAAAGTGCATCAGCCAACACGTTCTCTTTTCGCGGATATGGGAAATGTTCAAGTTATGGGGCTGAAGTGATAGGAAGGCCCTCTCAAAAGTCTTTGGTTGGTATGTTTCATCTTGTCAACAAAAGTAATGTGGGTTATGATCAGTGAACAGTTGAACGGGATAAGCAGTCTGCCAATATATACTTTGAAGTTTTCTAGTGCCATGATCAGGTAAGCCTCCTTTTCAATGGTGGCATAGTTTCTTTGATATTTGTTAAATTTTCTAGAAAAATTAGCTTTGGGGGATGGAGCCTGTCACTCTCACCCTCTTTTGGCTTTTGCACAGGCGCCAATTCACTGGTGTGTGGTGGGCATTTTGGAATTGGTGTGATTGGGAGCATTTTCAGCAGGGTTTAAGATTATAAAAGATTCTGGCAGCGTGTGTAGTCCGTTGAAGGTTTTCTTGCCACTCATGGTCAGTCATGGGGAGTTGGAAGTTTGGTTAAAGGCATTTTATATACAGCAACTCATCACGCTCTTCTTATCGCCTGGCTGGATACTGTTGAATTATAATTTTATTTTCGGCTGGGCTTTGTCCCGACCATACCCCAAAAAACGGCCGAACTCGGATTTGACGAGAGGTTCTACCGTCATTTGCTTACCTTCAATGGAGAAAGGGCTTATGAACGACTCATTATGATCTTCCCAGGAACCTGCTGCGAAGGCGATATTCGTCTAGGTAACTGCTGCTTCAGACCAGACGGTAAATTCGCAGGGGTTGAAGGTTGCAGGGGCGTTCCGCATACCAAACAGGACTGTGAATTGATCCCTCAGGGGCAACAGCAAGAGATGACCTGGAGCGTTCAGTCAGTCTTATCTGGTAGTAGCCCTGGAGATCCAACGGTCACGTACCTTGCCTGTCAAGATCTCGTCGTGCGTCGTCGATGCGTGGCAAGGATAACCATCGGGTTCGGTGGCGTGCATGGCGATAATCCACACAACGCGTGACCCATTCGGCTTTGGAATTTAGAACAACAGGGGATGCCCATGGATGATGCTGGGTTCGACAGGCCTAGCTCTTGAAGACGCGCTGTTACCTCGGCTCCTTACACACTCCCCGCTTGAAGGCATCGGGCCAGGTACGGGAGGACCTTTCTGTCCAGTTGGCTTGGCTCCCTGGTCTCAACGTCGTATCAGCACTGAACAGGAGAGTGGGTAATCACCAACTATAATAAGATACTCCTGTAATAGAGACTTTATTGTGGCGCTTGGTCACTAGAGATGGCACAACTTAGCACTGGGGTCCTCCAAGATAGTCGAGTTTTCAACTTTTACACCTAGACCCATTCATTAACTGAAAAACACTGATCTTTATCATCCTTACACTCTCTACAGCACAATGATACAAGTTGGCAAAAGTTGATCAGCACAAGCAACTTTCTTTTTTCCAGGGTTTCGTTGAACATGATATGACTTTAAAAAGATTAGGCATGGATAAGGCGTTTTCTTTTTGCCGTTCCAGGGGTCATAATCCATAATTCACGGACCCTGTTTTTAGTACTTCATAACGGATACCTGTGTTGGTTTAAAGGAGGTGATCATGTATATATATGGGGCAGGAAGGCCAACACCTGCTCCCCTTGGAATTCTCTAGGTTTTGCCTGATGGGCCTTATCCAAAATGCAGTTTCATTTTCACCTGAGCACACCTTAAGGTTGGACTGGGCAAGTTCTACAGCCAGACACCAACTACTCCTTGAATTGAGACGCCATGACTGGGGCGTCGCGCTCTGATCATTCAACCAACCTCTTTTTACTTTTTGTAGAGGCCCTCGCGCCTCGTGTCCATAGACATGGAAGGGCAGGAAATCCTGTGACTCTTGTTTACTGTGCAGAACAGCAAGCAAAAAGCACCTTCACTTCCCCAATCCTTCCCAGTCTCCAGACAGAAGGTGCTGGCTGCAGAATTTTAGTGTCTGGTGAAATCTCTACCACCCCTGTGACTGGTGATGGGGGCGCCTCCAACTGCCGGACTCCCGGGGTTTGCATGTACCTGATTAAACAACCGGGAAGCAGAATTGGAGCCTGATCTGACTGCTCCATGGAAGCTACTTGACGAAGAAATGGGTTAAGGCTTGGATAACATTCTTCGCTGTGATGCGGCACCGAGGAATGGCTTAAGGATAACAGTTTGCAAGCAATAATGGTTAGCAAAACTGATATTTTGAGGGTCTTAGGTAAGGACCGACACAATCTGCAATACCTTACTAAAGATATTTGGCATTTGAGGGATGGCTTTGCAGAGGGAATGGACACTGGGGTTCGGTTTCCCCTTTCTGACAATCATAGCAGGAGTGCGACAGTAGAGCTGACGTCTGCTGTCCTGGGCCAATGAAGACTGGGATAAAATTTTTTGAATAGGTCTTCACTCCTAAATGACCGCCCACCCATCGCAGGCCGATACTAAGGCAGTATGTCACCTGCCAAAGGTTTGAGAATAACAACTTGATGATGATGATGAACTAACCAAGGGTGATTATGCAGGAGGAGTGGAGAGACGGAACTTCGCATTAATACACCAGACCTAGTGTAGTAGCATTTGATTCTTGTTCCTTCTGTCACCGTAACTGACCTGTGAGAAAACCTGCAGCTCAGGATCCTACTTGTAGCTCAATAAACTTCTCCTGAAGTGATGGGAGAGAACCAAAACTATGGGCATCTGGGTTTCTGTCTCCATCAAGTCTGGAGGTTATCTGGTTGTAGGGAATCCTCCAAAAATTCACTGAGATCAAGATCAGTATGGTCCGGCTGGATAAGATTATCCTCAGAGACTTCTCCACAGTCCTGGAGGAAACTTCATCAGCTTTCACTAGTCCTCTTCTACACTCACATACTGCGTAGCTCATGCTGCAGGTGCATTTTTGCAAGAAACAACCCTGGAGAAAGTCTACTTCTAACTGCACAGTATTATTATAAACGATGAGGACAAGATAGAATCACAACATTAAGGGAACATCATATGCTCGCCAACGAGGTCATTTCCTATCAATAGAGACCCTTCTACAGGTAAGCTATCTACTACTCCTAACATTGTGACATAACCTGACTTTATGGATGACGCAGGTACACACATAAACAAAGAGAATACGCGATCCTGGTCAAACCGTTCACCGCTTTTATGCAGGCGCTAGCATGAATCAGGAATGGAGCAGCTTCTTTAGTAACAAGAGATAAGGCTGAGCCTGGCCTTCTCTCTACAAGGATTTAACAGAGAAATGGGTTGTGCAGATTGATCACAGCTAAGGAACCGGCAAAATATGGATTCAAGGTTGATATCACAGAAGCATCAGGGACAACATGATCTGACTGAGGGCATTGTTTTTGGGCCAATAATTCTCAGATTGGCTCAAGCCACCCTGACCAAAAAGAGTGGGGATCCTTGGTGAGAGAATTTCACTTTCTTTAACCAGAGACAGTCGCTGGTGAGCATCCTGGCTACTTGTGCCTACAACTAGGTTCTCTCTGGTAGGAGTCCTCCATGGACATGGGCTCACTAAGATGGTACAGAACCTGAAGGTCAGGTCTGACCACAGAGGCAGGGACCCCGATGCTTAGATGTTGGTATGGAGCCCACTTGGAAAGAGTGAAGGACTGGGACAGCCTTGGGAGCATAAGACCTGGAATTTACATTTCCTATTAGTTAAGGGAATAATGGTCAGCCACTGGGACCAGCATCTGGCCAGGGTACAGATGCCTCTCACGGTCAAGTGTGCTCCAGGGCCATCGCCTGGGATACACTTTCTAACCTCCTCTAGCAGGATTGGTTCAACAGTTGTCATGTTAGACTCACTTTCAATCCACCTCCGACAAGAACCTGTTTCTCATGAGAACTCCACAAATGTTTGTTTGTCAGTCTTCCAGCAATTACGGAATATTGCCAGTAGGCTTCAAGATTTCAGTTTTGTAACACTCAAAACCGCCTTGGACTTAAGAAGGCATAGTCTCGACATTGATCCTCAGAGGGCAGAAAGAAAAACACATCATGGCAGTGAAGATCTGTAGGCCAGGTTGGGAGACCCTGGGTAGAAACAGGCCACTTGTTAGAAGTCGGGCAATTTTTTCTCAAAAGAAAGAACTTTGTCTGGTTCTTCCTCGTATTAAATTAGGAACACACTGTTGGAGACATTGTCTACACTGAATGTTGAAGTGTATTACTACCTTGGAAGGCCAGGCCTCAAATTTGTTTTGAGTTTCAGCTCCCCTCTCAGGTCTTTTGGGTTCAACATGAGTAATTCGCCCGGTGTAACCTCTGAATTTCCCGACGGTTGGGCTATGGTTGTTGTATCCAATATAAGGTAGTTGAGGACAATGTTCTAATATGTTATTCTCATGGAAGAAACGGCCTTCTCTTCATAATAAGCCACATGGGGTTTGCCACTCCTGTCTTAAATAGCCCTTCAATTACTTCAGCTGAAGGTGAAATAAAAAAGCTGGGTCAAACATATTTGAACTCAAATCGTCAAAAAAAAGTAACCGTAGCCTTCACTTCTTCAATAGCTAATTAAACCTCTCAAGATATGAAGCTGTGCAAACTTTGTAGCAAAGAGGATTAACCAAACACCTAATTTTAAGATAAGGGTTAACTCACCAGTAGCTTAATAACAGACAATAAATGAACCTGTGAACACAACACATCCAAAAATGCTTAGCGATGAAACCAACAACACCTGGCAGTA
>NW_024742958.1:0-6975 GCF_018991925.1 Homarus americanus
TTTGTTATACTCGATCAGGGGACTTTCTTATACTCGATCTGGGGCCTTTGTTATACTTGATCAGGGGGCTTTGTTATACTCGATCAGGGGACTTAGTTTTTCTCGATAAGGGGGACTTTGTTATACGCGTTGAGGGGGCTTTGTTATACTCGATCATGGAAATTTTGTTATACTCGATCATGGGCCTTTGTTATACTCGATCAGGAAACTTTATTATACTCGATGAGGGGACTTTGTTATACTCGATGAGGGGGCTTTGTTATACTTAATCAGGGGGCCTTTGTTATAATCGTTCAGGGGACTTTGTTATACTCGATCAGGGGACTTTGTTATACTCGACCAGGGGAGTTTGTTATACTCGACCAGGGGACTTTGTTATACTCGTTGGCAGACGCTGTTAAACTCGATGAGGGCCTTTGTTATAATCGACCAGGGGACTTTGTCATACTCGATCAGGGACTTTGTTATATTCGATGAGGGCTTTGTTATACTCGATCAGGGAACTTTGTTATACTGGATGAGGGGACTTTGTTTTACTCGATGAGGGGGCTTTGTTATACTCGATCAAGGGACTTTGTAATATTCGATCAGGGGCCTTTGTTATACTCGATCAGGGGCCTTTGTTATACTCGATCAGGGGACTTTGTTATACTCGACCTGGGACTTTGTTATACTCGATTTGGAGCCTTTGTTATACTTGATCAGGGGGCTTTGTTATACTCGACCAGGGGACTTTGTTATGCTCAATTAGGGGGCTTTGTTATACTCGATCAGGGAACTTTGTTATACTCGTTCAGGCGCTTTTGTTATATTCGATTAGGGGGCTTTGTTTTACTCGATCAGGGGCCTTTGTTATAATCGTTCAGGGAACTATGTTATACTTGAACAGGGGACCTTGTTATACTCGATCAGGGGACTTTGTTATACTCGATCAGGGGATTTTGTTATATTCGATGAGGGACTTTGTTATTCTCGATCATGGGACTTTGTTATACTCGATGAGGGGCCTTTGTTATACTCGATGAGGGGACTTTGTTCTACTCGATCAGGGGACTTTGTTAGTTTCGATGAGGGGACTTTTTTATACTCGATCATGGGACTTTGTTATACTCGATGAGGGGCCTTTGTTATACTCGATCAGGGGCCTTTGTTATACCCGATCAGGGGACTTTGTTATAATCGATCAGAGGACTTTGTTATACTCTATGAGGGGCTTTGTTATACTTGATCAGGCTACTTTGTTATACTCGATCAGGGGACTTTGTTATATTCGATGAGGGGGCTTTGTTATACTCGATGAGGGAACTTTGTTATACTGGATCAGGGGACTTTGTTTTACTCGATGAGGGGGCTTTGTTATACTCGATCAAGGGACTTTGTAATATTCGATCAGGGGCCTTTGTTATACTCGATCAGGGGCCTTTGTTATACTCGATCAGGGGACTTTGTTATACTCGACCTGGGACTTTGTTATACTCGATTTGGAGCCTTTGTTATACTTGATCAGGGGGCTTTGTTATACTCGATCATGGGACTTTGTTATTCTCGATAAGGGGGACTTTGTTATACTTGATGAGGGGGCTGTGTTATACACGATCAGGGAACTTTGTTATACTCGATCAGGGACCTTTGTTATACTCGATCAGGGGACTTTGTTATACTCGACCAGGGGACTTTGTTATACTAGATCAGGGGCCTTTGTTATACTTGATCATGGGGCTTTGTTATACTCGATCAGGGGACTTTGTTATTCTCGATAAGGGGGTCTTTGTTATACTCGATCAGGGGGCTTTGTTATACTTAATCAGGGGGCTTTGTTATACTCGATCAGGGGACTTTGTTATTCAAGATAAAGGGGGCTTTGTTATACTCGATCAGGGGGCTTTGTTATACTCGATCAGGGGCCTTTGTTAAACTCGATCCAGGGGCCATTGTTATACTCGATCAGGGGACTTTGTTACACTCGAACAGGGGACTTTGTTACACTCGATCAGGGGACTTTGTTATACTCGATAAGGGGGCTTTGTTATACTCGATCAAGGGAACTTTGTTATACTCGATCAGGAGACGCTGTTATAATCGTTCAGGACTTTGTTATACTTTGATTAGGGGACTTTGTTATACTCGACCAGGGGATTTTGTTATACTCGACCAGGGACTTTGTTATACTCGATCAGGGCCTTTGTTAACCTCGATGAGGAGCCTTTGTTATACTCGATCAGGGGACTTTGTTGCTACTCGATCAGGGGACTTTGTTATACTCGATAAGGGGCTTTGTTATACTCGATCAGGGAACTTTATCATACTCGATCATTGGACTTTTTTATACTCGATCAGGGGACTTTGTTATACTCGATCACGGGACTTTTTTATACTCGATCAGGGGACTTTGTTATACTCGATGAGGGGCCTTTGTTATACTCGATCAGAGGCCTCGTTATACTCGAGCAGGGGACTTTGTTATACTCGATCAGGAGACTTTGTTATACTCGATCAGGGGACTTTGTTATACTCGATCAAGGACTTTGTTATCCTCGATCAGGGGACTTTGTTATACTCGATGAGCGGGCTTTGTTATACTCGATCAGGGGGCATTGTTATAGACTTTTAGGGTCCTTTGTTATACTCGATCAGGGGCCTTTGTTATACTCGTTCAGGGGACTTTGTTATACTCGACCAGGGGACTTTGTTATACTCGATCTAGGGCCTTTGTTATACTTGATCAGGGGACTTTGTTATACTCGACCAGGGGACTTTGTTATACTCGATGAGGGGACTTTGTTATACTCGATGAGGGGACTTTGTTGTACTCGATCAGGGGACATTGTCATACTCGATCAGGGGACTTTGTTATACTCGATCAGGAAAATTTGTTATACTCGATCAGGGGACTTTGTTATACTCGATCAAGGACTTTGTTATCCTCGATTAGGGGACTTTGTTATACTCGATGAGCGGGGTTTGTTATACTCGATCAGGGGACATTGTTATAGACCTTTAGGGTCCTTTGTTATACTCGATCAGGGGCCTTTGTCATACTCGTTCAGGGGACTTTGTTATACTCGACCAGAGGACTTTGTTATACGCGATCTAGGGCCTTTGTTATAGTTGATTCAGGGGACTTTGTTATACTCGATCAGGGGACTTTGTTATACTCGATCAGGGGGGTTTGTTATGCTCGATCAGGGAACTTTGTTATACTCGATCAGGTTGCCTTTGTTATAATTGTTCAGGGGACTTTGTTATACTCGATCAGGGGCCTTTGTTAAACTCGATCAGGGGCCTTTGTTATACTCGATTAGGGGACTTTGTTATACTCGATCAGGGGACTTTGTTATACTCGATCAGGGGGCTTTGTTATACTCGATCAGGGAACTTTGTTATACTCGATCAGGGGCCTTTCTTATACTCGATCAGGGAACTTTCTTATACTCGATCAGGGGACTTTGTTATACTCAGCCAGGGAGTTTTGTTATACTCGACCAGGGGACTTTGTTATACTCGATGAGGGCCTTTGTTAAACGCGATGAGGGCGCTGTTATACTCGATAAGGAGACTTTGTTATACTCGATTAGGGGACTTTGTTATACTCGATCAGGGGCTTTGTTATACTCGATCAGGGAACTTTGTTATACTCGATCAGGGGACATTATACTCGATCAGGGACTTTGTTATACTCGATCAGGGGACTTTGTTATACTTGATGGGGACTTTGTTATACTCGATGAGGGCCTTTCATATACTCGATCAGAGGCCTTTGATATATACTCGATCAGGGGACTTTGTTATACTCGATCAGGAGACTTTGTTATACTCGATCAAGGGACTTTGTTATACTCGAGCAGGGGACTTTGTTATACTCGATTTGGGGCCTTTGTTATACTTGATCAGGGGCCTTTGTTATAATCGTTCAGCGGACTTTGTTATACTCGATCAGGGGACTTTGCTATACTCGATTAGGGGACTTTGTTATACTCGATCAGGGGAGTTTGTTATGATTCTACCGGGGGACTTTGTTATACTCGATCAGGGGACTTTGTTATACTCGATTAGGTGACTTTGTTATACTCGGTCAGGGGACTTTGTTATTCTCGATAAGGGGGACTTTGTTATAGTCGATGAGGGGGCTTTGTTATACTCGATCAGGGAAATTTTGTTAAACTCGATCATGGGCCTTTGTTATACTCGATCAGGGGACTTTGTTATACTCGACCAGGGGACTTTGTTATACTCGATCAGGGGCCTTTGTTATACTTGATCAGGGGGCTTTGTTATACTCGTTCAGGCGCTTTTGTTATATTCCATCCGGGGGCTTTGTTTTACTCGATCAGGGGCCTTTCTTATAATCGTTCAGGGGACTATGTTATACTCGAACAGGGGACCTTGTTATACTCGATCAGGGGACTTTGTTATACTCGATCAGGCGACTTTGTTATATTCGATGAGGGACTTTGTTATTCTCGATCATGGGACTTTGTTCTACTCGATGAGGGGCCTTTGTTATACTCGATGAGGGGACTTTGTTATGCTCGATCAGAGGAATTTGTTAAACTCGATCAGGGGACTTTGTTATTTTCGATGAGGGGACTTTTTTATACTCGATCATGGGACTTTGTTATACTCGATGAGGGGCCTTTATTTATACTTGATCCAGGGGACTTTGTTATATACTCGACCAGGGGACTTTGTTATACTCGATGAGGGGACTTTGTTATACTCGATGAGGGGACTTTGTTGTACTCGATCAGGGGACATTGTTATACTCGATCAGGGGACTTTGTTATACTCGATCAGGAAAATTTGTTATACTCGATCAGGGGACTTTGTTATACTCGATCAAGGACTTTGTTATCCTCGATTAGGGGACTTTGTTATACTCGATGAGCGGGGTTTGTTATACTCGATCAGGGGACATTGTTATAGACCTTTAGGGTCCTTTGTTATACTCGATCAGGGGCCTTTGTCATACTCGTTCAGGGGACTTTGTTATACTCGACCAGAGGACTTTGTTATACGCGATCTAGGGCCTTTGTTATAGTTGATTCAGGGGACTTTGTTATACTCGATCAGGGGACTTTGTTATACTCGATCAGGGGGGTTTGTTATGCTCGATCAGGGAACTTTGTTATACTCGATCAGGTTGCCTTTGTTATAATTGTTCAGGGGACTTTGTTATACTCGATCAGGGGCCTTTGTTAAACTCGATCAGGGGCCTTTGTTATACTCGATTAGGGGACTTTGTTATACTCGATCAGGGGACTTTGTTATACTCGATCAGGGGGCTTTGTTATACTCGATCAGGGAACTTTGTTATACTCGATCAGGGGCCTTTCTTATACTCGATCAGGGGCCTTTCTTATACTCGATCAGGGGACTTTGTTATACTCGACCAGGGGAGTTTGTTATACTCGACCAGGGGACTTTGTTATACTCGATGAGGGGCCTTTGTTAAACGCGATGAGGGGCCTTTGTTATACTCGATAAGGGGACTTTGTTATACTCGATTAAGGGACTTTGTTATACTCGATCAAGGGGCTTTGTTATACTCGATCCAGGGAACTTTGTTATACTCGATCAGGGACATTGTTATACTCGATCAGAACTTTGTTTATCTCGATCAGGGACTTTGTTATATGATGAGACTTTGTTATACTCGATGAGGGGCCTTTCTTACACTCGATCAGAGGCCTTTGTTATACTCGATCAAGGGACTTTGTTATACTCGATCAGGAGACTTTGTTATACTCGATCAGGGGACTTTGTTATACTCGAGCAGGGAACTTTGTTATACTCGATCTGGGGCCTTTGTTATACTTGATCAGGGTCCTTTGTTATAATCGTTCAGCGGACTTTGTTATTCTCGATCAGGGGACTTTGCTATACTCGATCAGGGGACTTTGTTATACTCGATCAGGGCCTTTCTTATACTCGATCAGGGGACTGTTATACTCGACCAGGGAGTTTGTTATACTCGACCAGGGACTTTGTTATATACTCGATGAGGCCTTTGTTAAGCGATGAGGGCCTTTATTTATACTCGATAAGGGGACTTTGTTATACTTTCGATTAGGGGACTTTGTTATACTCGATTAGGGGACTTTGTTATATACTCGATCAGGGGACTTTGTTATACTCGATTAGGTGACTTTGTTATACTCGGTCAGGGGACTTTGTTATTCTCGATGGGGGACTTTGTTATAATAGTCGATGAGGGCTTTGTTATACTCGAGCAGGAAATTTTGTTAAACTCGATCCTTGGGCCTTTGTTATACTCGATCAGGGGACTTTGTTATACTCGACCAGGGGACTTTGTTATACTCGATCAGGGGCCTTTGTTATACTTGATCAGGGGGCTTTGTTATACTCGTTCAGGCCCTTTTGTTATATTCGATCAGGGGGCTTTGTTTTACTCGATCAGGGGCCTTTCTTATAATCGTTCAGGGGACTATGTTATACTCGAACAGGGGACCTTGTTATACTCGATCAGGGGACTTTGTTATACTCGATCAGGGGACTTTGTTATATTCGATGAGGGACTTTGTTAGTCTCGATCATGGGACTTTGTTCTACTCGATGAGGGGCCTTTGTTATACTCGATGAGGGGACTTTGTTCTGCTCGATCAGGGGAATTTGTTATACTCGATCAGGGGACTTTGTTATTTTCGATGAGGGGATTTTTTTTACTCGATCATGGGACTTTGTTATACTCGATGAGGGGCCTTTACTCGATCAGGGGACTTTGTTATACCCGATCAGGGGACTTTGTTATAATCGATCAGAGGACTTTGTTAAACTCTATGAGGGGGCTTTGTTATCCTCGATCAGGGAACTTTATTATACTCGGTGAGGGGACTTTGTTATACTGGATCATGGGACTTTGTTTTACTTGATAAGGGGGCTTTGTATACTCGATCAGGGGACTTTGTTATACACGATCAGGGGCCTTTGTTATACTCGATCAGGGGCCTTTGTTAT
>NW_024742959.1:0-10285 GCF_018991925.1 Homarus americanus
CCCTCACACCCCGGGTCATGGACCTAAAGGGGTGCATGGCCCTCACACCAAGGGTCATGGACCTAAAGGGTTGCCCGGCCCTGACGCCCCGGGTCATGTCACTGAAGGGGTGCCCGGCCCTCACACCCCTATTCATGGCACTGAAGGGGTGCACGGCCCTCACACCCCGGTTCACAGCACTGTAGGGGTGCCCGGCCTTCACACCCCGTTTCATCGCACTGAAAGGGTGCCCGGCCCTCACACCCCGTTTCATGACACTGAAAGGGTGAACGGCCCTCACACCCCGGGTCATGGACCTAAAGGGGTGAACAGCCTCACCCCAGGTCGCCAGACCCCTAAAGGGGTGCCGGCCCTCACCCACGGATCATAGGGTTGGCCGGTTCCAGCCCTCACACCCAGGTGTAGACGTTGCTGGAAAATACCCGACCCTCACACCCCAGGTCATGTCACTGAAGGGGTGCCCGGCCCTCACACCCCGGGTCATGGCACTGAAGGGGTGCCTGGCCCTCACACCCCGGGTCATGGTGCTGAAGGGGTGCCCGGCTTTCACACCCCGATTCATGGCACTGAAAGGGTCCCCTTCCCTCACACCCAGGTTCATGGCACTTAAAGGGTGCACGGCCCTCACACCCCGGGTCATGGACCTAAAGGGGTGTCCGGCCCTCACACCACGGATCATGGGGTTGAAGCGGTTCCCGGCCCTTAAACCCCGGGTCAGGGTGATGGAGGGGTGCCCGGCCCTCACACCCCGGTTCATGTCACTGAAGGGGTGCCCGGCCCTCACACCCCGGGTCATGGCACTGAAGGGGTGCCTGGCCCTCACACCCCGGGTCATGGTGCTGAAGGTGTTCCCGGCTTTCACACCCTGATTCCTGGCACTGAAGGGGTGCCCGGCCCTCACACCTCGGGTCATGGTGCCTGAGGGGTGCACGGCCCTCACACCCCGGGTCATGGGGTTGAAGCGGTTCCCTGCCATCACACCCCGGGTCATGGTGCTAATGGGGTTCCTGGCCCTCACACCCCGATTCTTGGCTCTGAAATCGAGCCCGGCCATAACACTCTGGGTAATGGTGCTGAAGGGGTGCCCGGCCCTCACACCCCGATTCATTTCACTGAATTGGTGCCGGACCCTCACACCCCGGGTCATGTGAAGGGGTGCCCGGCCCTCACACCCCAGTTCGCAGCACTGTAGGGGTGCCCGGACCTCACACCCCGTTTCATGGCACTGAAAGGGTGCCGGGCCCTCACACCCCGGTTCATGACACTGAGAGGGTGCCCGGCCCTCACACCCCGGGTCATGGCACTGAAGGTGTGCACGGCCCTCACACCCCAGGTCATGGACCTAAAGGGGTGCCCAGCCCTCACACCACGGGTCATGGGGTTGAAACGGTTCCCGGCCCTTACACCCCGGTCATGGTGGTGGAGGGGTGCCCGTCCCTCACACCCAGGGTCATGTCACTGCAGGGGTGCCTGGCCCTCACACCCCGGATCATGGTGCTGAAGGGATGCTCGGCTTTCACACCCCGATTCATGGCACTGAAAAGGTCCCCGACCCTCAAAACCCGGGTCATGGTGTCTGAGGGGTGCCTGGCCCTCACACCCCAGGTCATGTCACTAAAGGGGTGCCAAGCCCTCACACCCCGGGTCACGTCATTGAAGGTGTGCCCGAACCTCACACCCTGGGTCATGGTGCTGGAGGTGTGCCCGAACCTCACACCCCGGGTCATGTCATTGAAGGTGTGCCCGAACCTCACACCCCGGGTTATGGTGCTGATGGGGTGCCCGGCCCTCACACCCCGGTTCTTGGCACTGAAATCGAGCCCGGCCCTAACACCCTGGATCATGGTGCTGAAGGGGTTCCCGGCCCTCACACCCCGGGTCATGGCACTGAAGGTGTGCCCGAACCTCACACCCCGTTTCATGGTGCTGGAGGTGTGCCCGAACCTCACACCCCGGGTCATGTCACTGAAAGGGTGTCCGGCCCTCAAACCCCAGGTCATGTCATTGAAGGGGTGCCCGGCCCTCACACCCCGGGTCATGGCACTGAAGGTGTGCCCGACCCTCACACCCCGGGTCATGGTGCTGGAGGTGTGCCCGAACCTCACACCCCGGTTATGTCACTGAAAGGGTGTCCGGCCCTCAAACCCCGGGTCATGTCACTGAAGGGGTGCCCGGCCCTCACACCCCGGGTCATGGCACTGAAGGGGTTCCCGGACCTCACACCCCGGGTCATGGTGGTGGAGGGGTGCCCGACCCTCACACCCCGGGTCATGTCACTGAAAGGGTGCCCGGCCCTCATCCCGGGTGATGTCAATGAAGGGGTGCCCAGCTCTCACACCCCCGGTGATTTCACAAAAGGGGTACCTGGCCCTCACACCCCGGGTCATGGTACTGAAGGGGTGCCCCGCCCTCACACCCCGGGTCATGGTGCTAATGGGGTGGCTGGCCCTTACACCCCGGGTCATGTGAATGGGTGCCCGGCCCTCACACCCCGGTTCATAACACTGTAGGGGTGCCCTGCCCCCAAACCCTGTCTCATGTCACTTATGGGGTGCCAGGCGCTCACACCCCGGGTCATGGTGCTGGAGGGGTGCCCGGCCCTGACACCCCGGGTCAAGTGAAGGGGTGCCTGGACCTCACACCCTTTTTCAAAGCACTGTATGGATGGCCGGCACTCACCCCACGTTTCATGGCATTTAAGGGTGCCCATCCCTCACAACCAGGTTAATGACACTGAAAGGTTGCCCGGCCCTCACATCCCAGGTCATGTCACTGAAGGGGTGCCCGGCCCACACACCCCGGGTCATGGCACTGAAGGGGAGCCCGGCCACACCTGCCCAGACACTCAGGTGGGGTGCCTGGCCCCTCACTCCCGGGTCATGCGACCGAAGGTGCCCGGCCCTCACACCCAGGGCCGCAGGTGCTGAGGGGTGCCCTGCCCTTTACACCCTGGGTCATGTTTCACGGAAGGGTGCCCGGGTTCACACTCCAAATAAGTGGCACTTGAAGGGGTGCTGGCCCTCGGCACCCCCAAGCCGCGGTGCTCGAGGGGTGCCTGCCTGACACTGGTCATAGGGAAGGGGTGCTCTGGCCCTTCACCCAGCCCACATATGACACTGAATGGGCATCCGCCCCACCCCGGGTCATGTCACTGAAGGGGTGCCCGGCCCTCACACTCCGGGTCATGGCACTGAAGGGGAGCCCGGCCCTCACACCCCGTGTTATGGCACTGAATGGGTGCCCGGCCCTCACACTCCGGGTCATGGTGCTGAGGGGGTTCCCGGCCCTCACACCCCTGGTCAAATCACTGATGGGGTGCCCAGCTCTCACATTCCGGGTCATGGCACTGAAGGGGTGCCTGGCCCTCACACCCCGGGTCATGGTGCTGAAAGGGTGCCCGGCCCTCACACCCCGATTCATTTCACTGAAGGGGTGCCCGACCCTCACACCCCGGTTCGCAGCACTGTAGGGGTGCCCGGCCCTCACACCCTGTTTCATGGAACTGAAAGGGTCCCCGGCCCTCACACCACGATTCATGACACTGAAGGGGTGCCCGGCCGTCACACCCCGGGCCATTTCACTGAAGGGGTGTCCGGCCCTCACACCCCGGGCCATGGTGCTGGATTGGTGCCCGGCCCTCACACCCCGGGTCATGGTGCTTAAGGGGTGCCCGGCCCTCAAACCCCGATTCATGGCACTGAAAGGGTTTCCGGCCCTCGCACCCTGGTTCGCAGCACTGTAGGGGTGCCCGGCCCTCACACCCCGTTTCATGGCACTGAAAGGGTGCCCGGCCTTCACACCCCAATTCGTGACAATGAAGGGGAGCCCTCCCCTCACACCACGGGTCATGGCCCTGAAGGGGAGCCCGGCCCTGACACTGTTCATGTCACTGAAGGGGTGCCCAGCCTACCCAGGTCACTAGCAATGATAGAACCCAGCCTCACCCCCAGGTCCTTAGCTCTGGAAAGGGTGCAGCCCTCACACCCCGGGTCAGGGTGCTGAAGGGGTACCCGGCCCTCACACCCCGGTTCATGTCACTAAAGGGGTGCACGGCCCTCACACTCCGGGTCATGTCACTGAAGGGCTGCCCGGCCCTCACACCCCGATTCATGGCACTGATGAGGTGCCCGGCCCTCACACCCCTGGCCATGGCACTGAAGGTTTGCCCGGCTCTCACACCCCTGGTCATGTACCTAAAGTGGTGCCCGACACTCACACACCGTTTCATGGCACTGGAAGGGTGCCCGGCCCTCACACCCCGGGCCATGGTGCTGGAGGGGTGCCCTGCCCTCACACCACGGTTCATGGTGCTGGAGGGGTGCCCTGCCCTCACACCCCGGGTCATGTCACTGAAAGGGTGCCCGGCCCTCACACTCCGGATCATGGCACTGAAGGGGTTCCTGGCCCTCACAGCCCGGGTCATGGTGCTGGAGGGGTGCCCAGCCCTGATAACCCGGGTCATGTGAAGGGGTGCCCGACCCTCACACCCTGGTTTAAAGCACTGTATGGGTGGCCGGCACTCACACCACCGTTTCATGGCACTTATGGGGTGCCCGGCCCTCACACCCAGGTACATGACACTGGAAGGGGGCCCAGCCCTCACACCCCTGTTCATGTCACTGAAGGGGTGCCCGGCCCTCACACCCAGGGTCATGGCACTGAAGGGGAGCCCGGCCCTCACACCCCGGGTCATGGCTCTGAAGGGGTGCCCGGCCCTCACACCCTGGGTCATGGTGCTGAAGGGGTGCCTGTCCCTCACACCCCGGGTCATGTCATTAAAGGGGTGCACGGCCCTCACACCCCGGGTCATGTCACTGAAGGGGTGACCGGCCCTGACACCCCGGGTCATGGCACTGATGAGGTGCCCGGCACTCACACCCCTGGCCATGGCACTGAAGGGGTGCCCGGCCCTCACACACCTGGCCATGGCACTGGAAGGGTGCCCGGCCCGCACACCCCAGGCCATGGTGCTGGAGGGGTGCCCTGCCCTCACACCCCGGGTCATGTCACTGAAAGGGTGCCCGGCCCTCACACCCCTGGCCATGGCACTGGAAGGGTGCCCGGCCCTCACACCCCAGGCCATGGTGCTGGAGGGGTGCCCTGCCCTCACACCCCGGGTCATGTCGCTGAAAGGGTGCCCAGCTCTCACACTCCGGGTCATGGCACTGAAGGGGTGCCTGGCCCTCACATCCCGGGTCATGGTGCTGAAGGGGTGCCCGTCCCTTTCACCCCGGGTCATATGAAGGGGTGCCCGGCTCTCACACCTCGTTCGTAACACTGTAGGGATGTCCTGCCCCCACACCCGTTTCATAGCACTGAAAAGGGTGCCCGGCCTTCACACCAATTCGTGACAATGAAGAGGAGCCCTCCCCTCACACCCTTGGTCATGAACCTAGCTTGTGCCCAGCCCTGACACCCTATTCCATGTCACTGAAGGGGTGCCCCGGCCCTCACACGGGTCATAGCAATGATGGGGAGCCGGCCCTCACCCCCCCTGGGTCATAGCTCTGGAAAGGGTGCCCGGCCCTCCACCCCACGGGTCTCGCCAGTGCTGAAAGGGGTACCCGGCCCTCACCCAGTTCATGTCACTAAAGGGTGCCACCTGACCCTCACCTCCCGGGTCATGTCACTGAAGGGGGCCCAGCCCTCACCCCGATTCATAGCACTGATGGTGCCCAGCCCCTCACACCCCTGGCCATGGCACTGAAGGTTTGCCCGGCTCTCACACCCCTGGTCATGTACCTAAAGTGGTGCCCGACCCTCACACACCGTTTCATGGCACTGGAAGGGTGCCCGGCCCTCACACCCCGGGCCATGGTGCTGGAGGGGTGCCCTGCCCTCACACCACGGGTCATGGTGCTGGAGGGGTGCCCTGCCCTCACACCCCGGGTCATGTCACTGAAAGGGTGCCCGGCCCTCACACTCCGGATCATGGCACTGAAGGGGTTCCTGGCCCTCACAGCCCGGGTCATGGTGCTGGTGGGGTGTCCAGCCCTGATAACCCGGGTCATGTGAAGGGGTGCCCGGCCCTCACACCTCGGTTCGTAACACTGTAGGGATGTCCTGCCCCCACACCCCGTTTCATGTCACTGAAGGGTGCCAGGCCCTCACACCCCAGGACATGTCACTGAAGTGTTACCCAGCCCTCACACCCCGGGTCATGGCACTGATGAGGTGCCCGGCCCTCACACCCCTGGCCATGGCACTGAAGGTTTGCCCTGCCCTCACACCCCTGGTCATGTACCTTACGTGGCGCCCGGCCCTCACACCCCGATTCATGGCACTGAAAGGGTGCCCGGCCCTCACACTCCGGGCCATGGTGCTGGAGGGGTGTCAGGCCCTGACACACCCGGGTCATGGCACTGAAGGGGTGCCCGGCCCACACACCCCAGGCCATGGTGCTGGAGGGGTGCCCGGCCCTCACACCCCGGGTCATGTCACTGAAAGGGTACCCGGCCCTCACACCCCGGGTCATGTCACTGAAGGGGTGTCCAGCTCTCACAGTCCGGGTCATGGCACTGAAGGGGTGCCTGGCCCTCACACCCCGGGTCATGGTGCTGAAGGGGTGCCCGGCCCTTACACCCCGGGTCATGTGAAGGGGTGCCCGGCCCTCACACCCCGGTTCGTAACACTATAGGGGTTCCATGCCCCCACAGCCCATTTCATGGCACTGAAGGGGTGCCCGGCCTTCAGACCCCAATTCATGACAATGAAGGGGAGCCCTCCCCTCACACCGCGGGTCATGGCACTGAAGGGGTGCCCGGCCCTCACACCCCGGGTCATGGTGTTGGAGGCCCCGCCCTCACACACAGTTCATGACACTGAAGGTGCCCTCTACACCCCGGGTCATGGCACTGAAGGGGTGCCTGTCCCTCCTAGCCGGGACATGGTGCTGGAGGGGGTGTCAGGCCCCCTGACACGCGGGTCATGACACTGAAGGGGTGCCCGGCCCTCACACGCCCGGTTATGGCACTGATGAGGTGCTCGGCCCTCACACTCCTGGCCATGGCACTGAAGGTTTGCCCGGCTCTCACACCCCTGGTCATGTACCTAAAGTGGTGCCCGGCCCTCACACCCCGTTTCATGGCACTGGAAGGGTGCCCGGCCCTCACACCCCGGGCCATGGTGCTGGAGGGGTGTCAGGCCCTGACATACCCGGGTCATGACACTGAAGGGGTGCCCGGCCCCCACGCCCCAGGCCATGGTGCTGGAGGGGTGCCATGCCCTCACACCACGGGTCATGGTGCTGGAGGGGTGCCCTGCCCTCACACCCCGGGTCATGACACTGAAAGCGTGCCCGGCCCTCACACCCCAGGTCATGGGGCTGAAGGGGTGCCCCGCCCTCACACCCCTGGTCATGGCACTGGAAGGAGTGACCGGCCCTCACAAGCTGGGTCATGGCACCGAAAGGGTGCCCGGCCCACACACTCCGGGTCATGTCATTGAAGGGGTTCCCGGCCCTCACACCCAGGGTCATATCACTGAAAGGGTGCCCTGCCCTCACACCCCGAATCATAGCACTAAAGGTGTGCCCGGCCCTCATACCCCGGGTCATGGTGCTGGAGGGATGCCCGGCCCTCTCACCCCGATTCATGGCACTGAAATCGAGCCCTGCCCTTACACCCTGGGTCATGGTGCTGAAGGGGTGCCCAGCCCTCACACCCCGGTCATGGCACTAAGGTGCCCAGGCCTCTCACACCGGTTCACCCAGCACTGTAGGGGTGCCCGGCCCTCCACCCCGTTTCATAGCCGCCAAGGGTCCCCGGCTTCCTCACACACCCCAATTCGTGACACTGAAGGGGTTTCAGCCCTCTCACCCCGGGTCATGTCACTGAAAGTGCCCTTTCCACCCCAGATCCATGTCACTGAAGGGGTGCCCAGCTCTCCTCGGTCATGTCACTGAAGGGGTGCCCAGCTCTCACCTCCGGGTCATGGCACTGAAGGGGTGCCTGGCCTTCACACCCCGGGTCATGGCTCTGAAGGGGTGCCCGGCCCTCACACCCTGCGTCATGGTGCTGAAGGGGTGCCCGGCCCTCACACCCCGGGTCATATCACTAAGGGGGTGCCCGGCCCTCACACCTCGGGTCATGTCACTGAAGGGGTGCCCGGCCCTGACACCCCGGGTGATGGCACTGATGAGGTGCCCGGCCCTCACACCCCTGGCCATGGCACTGAAAGGGTGCCCGGCTCTCACACCCCAGGCCATGGTGCTGGAGGGGTGCCCTGCCCTCACACCCCGGGTCATGTCACTGAAGGGGTGCCCAGCTCTCACACTCCGGGTCATGGCACTGAAGGGGTGCCCGTCCCTTTCACCCCGGGTCATGTGAAGGTGTGCCCGGCCCTCACACCTCGGTACGTAACACTGTAGGGATGCCCTGCCCCCACACCTCGTTTCATGTCACTGAAAGGGTGCCCGGTACTCACACCCCAGGTCATGTCACTGAAGGGGTACCCGGCCCTAACACCCCGGGTCATGGCACTGATGAGGTGCCCGGCCCTCACATCCCTGGCCATGGCACTGAAGGTTTGCCCGGTCCTCACGCCCCTGGTCATGTACCTAACGTGGTGCCCGGCCCTGACACACCCGGGTCATGACACTGAAGGGGTGCCAGCCCCACACACCCAGGCCATGGTGCTGGAGAGTGCCAGCCCTCACACCCAGTCCATGTCACTGAAAGGGTGCCAACCCTCACAGTCCAGGTCATGGCACTGAAAGGGGGTGCCTGGCCTCACCCCAGGTCATGGTGCTGAAGGGGTGCCCGGCCCTTAAACTCGGCGAGAGTCTCGTGAGAGGCCGGCCTCCACACGGTTAAGCCCAACACTGTAGCGGTGCCATGCCCACGGCCCTGTTTCGCTTGGCACTGAAGGGGCGCCCAGCCCCTGCTGCTTGGTTCATGTCACCCTTAAGTGCTGACCCCTCACACCAGGTCATAGTGCTGGAGAGTGTGCCCCCTCCCTGTACCCTGGCTCAGCTTTGTATGGGTGCCCGCTTTCCACATCCCGTTTTCATAGCACTTAAAGGGGGTGCCCTGCCCTGGCTACTCCGTTTCATGGCACTGAGAAGGGGAGTTCAACCCTCACACCCCGGGTCATGGCACTTCAGCGGTGCCCGGCCGTCACACCCCTGGCCATGGCACTGAAGGTGTGCCCGGCCCTCACACCCCTGGTCATAGACCTAAACGGGTGCCCGGCCCTCACACCCCGGGTCATGGGGCTGAAGGGGTGCCCTGCCCTCACACCCCGGGTCATGGCTCTTGAAGGAGTGACCGACCCTCACATGCCAGTTCATGGCACCGAAAGGGTGCTCGGCCCACACACTCCGGGTCATGTCTTTGAAGGTGTGCCCGGCCCTCACACCCTGGGTCATGTCACTGAAAGGGTGCCCGGCCCTCACACCCCGGGTCATAGCATTGAAGGGGTGCCCGGCCGTCATACCCCGGGTCATGGTGCTGGAGGGGTGCCCGGCCGTCACACCCCTGGCCATGGCACTGAAGGTGTGCCCGGCCCTCACACCCCTGGTCATAGACCTAAACGGGTGCCCGGCCCTCACACCCCGGGACATGGGGCTGAAGGGGTGCCCTGCCCTCACACCCCGGGTCATGGCTCCTGAAGGAGTGACCGACCCTCACATGCCAGGTCATGGCACCGAAAGGGTGCTCGGCCCACACACTCCGGGTCATGTCTTTGAAGGTGTGCCCGGCCCTCACACCCTGGGTCATGTCACTGAAAGGGTACCCGGCCCTCACACCCCGGGTCATAGCACTGAAGGGGTGCCCGGCCGTCATACCCCGGGTCATGGTGCTGGAGGGGTGCCCGGCCCTCACACCCCGAATCATGGCACTGAAATCGAGCCCGGCCCTCACAACCCGGGTCATAGTGCTGAAGGGGTGCCCGGCCCTCACACCCCGATTCATGGCACTGAAGGGGTGCCCGGCTTTCACACCCCGGGTCATTTGAAGGGGTGCTCGGCCCTCACACCCCGGTTCACAGCACTGTAGGGGTGTCCGGCCCTCACACCCCGGGCCATGGTGCTGGATTGGTGCCCGGCCCTCACACCCTGGTTCATGGTGCTGAAGGGGTGTCCGGCCCTCACACCTGATTCATGGCACTGAAAGGGTACCCGGCCCTCACACACCAATTCGTGACACTGAAGGGGTGCCCGGCCCTCACACCCCGGGTCATGGCACTGAAGGGGTGCCCGGCCCTCACACCCCGGGTCATGGTGCTGGAGGGGTGCCCGGCCCTCACACCCCGGGTCATGTCACTGAAAGGGTGCCCGACCCTC
>NW_024742960.1:0-23190 GCF_018991925.1 Homarus americanus
TAAGGGTTTTTGTTAGACTCGAACAGGGGACTTTGTTATACTCGACCAGGGGCCTTTGTTATACTCGATCAGGGAACTTTGTTATACTCGACCAGGGATCTCTTTTATACTTGACCAATGGACTTTGTTATTCTCGATGAGGGGCCTTTGTTATACTCGATGAGGGGACTTTGTTATACTCAACCAGGGGACTTTGTTATACTCGATCAGGGGACTTTTTTATACTCGAGCAGAGGACTTTGTTATACTCAATCAGGGGATATGTTATACTCGATCAGGGGACTTTGTTATACTCAACCAGGGGAGTTTGTTATACTCGATCAGGGGACTTTGTTATACGCGATCAGGAGACTTTGTTATACTCGATTAGTTAGCTTTGTTATACTCGATGAGGGTGCTTTATTATGCTCGACCAGGGGACTTTGTTATATTCGATTAGGGGACTTTGAAATATTCGACCAGGGGACTTTTTTATACTTGATCAGGGGACTTTGTCTTACTCGACCAGAGGCCTTTGTTATACTCGATCGGGGAACTTTGTTATACTCGATGAGTGTACTTTACTATATTTGACCAATGGGCTTTGCTATACTCGATGTGGGGCCTTTGTTATACTCGATCAGGGGACATTGTTATACTCGACCAGGTGACATTGTAATACTCGATCATGGGGACTTTGTTATACTCGACCAGAGGACTTTGTTATACTCGATCAGGTGATAAGTTATACTCGATCAGGGGACTTTGTTATACTCGATCAGAGGACTTTGTTATACTCGACGATGGGCTTTTTTATACTCGATTAGAAAACTTTGTTATACTCGACCAGGAGACTTTGTGATACTCGATCAGGGGACTTTGTTATACTCCAACAGGGACTTTGCTATATTCGATCAGGGGATATGTAATACTCGATCAGGGGACTTTGTTATACTCGATCAGGGGACTTTGTCATACTCGACCAGAGGATTTTGTTATACTCGATCAGGGGATATGTTATACTCGATCAGGGGTCTTTGTTATACTTGATCAGGGGACATTGTTATACTTGATTAGGGGACTTTGTTATACTAGATCAGGGGACTTTGTTATATTTGATCAGAGGACTTTGTTTTACTCCACCAAGGGCCTTTGTTATGCTCGATTAGAAAACTTTGTTATACTCGACCAGGGAACTTTGTTATA
This sequence comes from Homarus americanus, assembly GCF_018991925.1. Lineage (NCBI taxonomy): Eukaryota > Metazoa > Arthropoda > Malacostraca > Decapoda > Nephropidae > Homarus > Homarus americanus. The sequence goes on from NW_024742960.1 coordinate 1,186, forward strand.
CTCCACCAGGGACTTTGTGATACTCGATCAGTGGATATGTTATTCTCGATCAGGGGACTTTGTTATACTCGTCCAAGGGGCTTTTTTATACTAGGATCAGGGGACTTTGTTATACTCGATGAGGGGACTTAGTCTTACTCGATCAGGGCCCTTTGTCATACTCGACCAGGGGACTTTGTTATAATCGATTAGAGGACTTTGTTATCCTCGATCTGGGGACTTTGTTAAACTAGGCCAGGAGACGTTGTTATACTCGATCAGTGGATATGTTATACTCGATCAGGGGACTTTGTTATACTGGACCAGGGGACTTTGTTATACTCGATCAGGGGACTTTGTTATACTCGATCAGGGAACTGTTATACTCATCCAGGGGGCTTTGTCATACTCGACCAGGGGAATTTGTTATACTCGATCAGGTGACTTTCTTATACTCGATCAGGGGATTTTGTCTTACACGATCAGGGCCCTTTGCTATACTCGACCGGGTCATTTTGTTATAATCGATCAGGGGACTTTGGTATGCTCGATCTAGGGACTTTGTTATACCGAGCCAGGGGCTTTTTTATACTCGATGAGGGGACTTTGTTTCACTGGACCAGGGGAAATTTTTATACACGATTAGGGGACTTTGTTATACTCGATCAGGGGACTTCGTCTTACTCGATCAGGGCCCTTTGCTATACTCGACCGGGGGACTTTGTTATAATCGATTAGGGGGCTTTGGTATGCTCGACCTAGGGACTTTGTTATACTCGATCAGGGATTTTGTTATACTCGACCAGGGGCCTTTGTTATACTCGATTAGGGGACTTTGTTATACTCGATAACGGGACTTTGTTATACTCGATAAGGGGAATTTGTTATACTCGATAAGGGGACTTTGTTATACTCGATCAGCGCCCTTTGTTATACTCGACCAGGGGACTTTGTTATAATCGATTAGGGAACTTTGTTATACTCAAGCAGGGGGCTTTGTTATACTCGATCAGGGGACTTTGTTATACTCGATCAGGAGGCTTTCTTATACTCGATCAGGGACTTTGCTATACTCGACCAGGGGACTTTGTTATTCTCAATCAGGGGATATGTTATACTCGATCAGGGGACTTTGTTATACTCATCCAGGGGACTTTGTTATACTCGATCAGGGGACTTTGTTATACGCGATCAGGAGACTTTGTTATACTCGATTAGGAACGTTTGTTACACTCGTCCAGGGGGGCTTTGTTATACTAGGATCAGGGGACTTTGTTATACTCGATGAGGGGACTTAGTCTTACTCGATCAGCGCCCTTTGTTATACTCGACCAGGGGACTTTGTTATAATCGATTAGGGAACTTTGTTATACTTGATCAGGGAACTTTGTTATACTCATCCAGGGGGCTTTGTCATACTCGATCAGCGGACTTTCTTATACTCAATCAGGGGATTTTGTCTTACACGATCAGGGCCCTTTGCTATACTCGACCTGGGGACTTTGTTATAATCGATCAGGGGACTTTGGTATGCTCGATCTAGGGACTTTGTTATACTGGGCCAGGGGACTTTTTTATACTCGATGAAGGGACTTTGTTATACTGGACCAGGGGACATTTTTTTTCTCGATTAGGGGACTTTGTTATCCTCGGTCAGGGGACTTTGTTATACTGGACCAGGAGACTTTGTTATACTCGATCAGGGAACGTTGTTATACTCGATGAGGGAACTTTGTTATACTCATCCAGGGGGCTTTGTTATTTTCCATCAGGGAACTGTGTTATACTCGATCAGGGGACTTTGGTATGCTCGACCGGGGGACTTTGTTATACTCGATCAGGGACTTTCTTATACTCGATTAGAGGCCTTTTTTAGACTCGATCAGGGGACTTTGTTATACTCGTGCAGGGAGCTTTGTTATACTCGATTAGGGGACTTTGTTATACTCGAACAGGAGGCTTTGTTATACTCGATTAGGGGACTTTGCTATACTCGACCAGAGGACTTTGTTATACTCGAGCAGGGGGCTCTGTTATACTCGATTAGGGGACTTTGTCTTACTCGCTCAGGGCCCTTTGCTATACTGGACCGGGGACTTTGTTATAATCGATCAGGGGACTTTGGTATGCTTGATCTAGGGACTTTGTTATACTGGGCCAGGGGACTTTTTTATACTCGATCAGGCGACTTTGTTACACTGGACCAGGGGACATTTTTATTCTCGATTAGGGGACTTTGTTACACTCGATGAGGGACTTTGTTATACTCGACCAGGGCCTGTGTTATACTCGATCAGGGAACTTTGTTATACTAGATCAGGGGACTTTGTTATACTCGATAAGGTGAATTTGTTATACTCGATAAGGGGACTTTGTTACACTCGATGAGGGACTTTGTTATACTCGACCAGGGCCTGTGTTATACTCGATCAGGGAACTTTGTTATACTAGATCAGGGGACTTTGTTATACTCGATTAAAGGCCTTTTTTGGACTCGATCAGGGTCTAGCGTATTGTCAGATACCCGAAGAATGTTCTATACTACTGAGGGTATACACAAACACTTGTTGTCTTTAAAAGTAGGTTCTATTCTCGTACGGGAGATATATATACAATAGTAGGACACAGAAGCCCGTGGTCACGCCACGAGGACTCTGTCTTCTCTCTTTCTACCTCTATCTATGTATTACTACGCGCTGGCCTGTACAGATGCCAGCATTCACAAGCTGAATACATAAAGTATAAATGTGATAATTTATATACATAATATGGTGCACAATAAATAGAATATTACATAGGATTAATACATGTTCTGTAATACATTACTATACATAATTAATAAGAGTAATATAAGAGTAATATAATAATATACAGCTGAAGGTACTACTTTGTGTCCATATATATCATACACAGGGGACTTTGTTATACTCGAGCAGGGGGCTTTGTTATACTCGATCAGGGGACTTTGTTATACTCGATCAGGAGGCTTTGTTATACTCGATCAGGGGACTTTGCTAAACTCGACCAGGGGACTTTGTTATACTCGAGCAGGGGGCTTTGTTATACTCGATCAGGGGACTTTGTTATACTCGATCAGGAGGCTTTGTTATACTCGATCAGGAGACTTTGCTATGCTCGATCATGGGAACTTTTTTATACTTGACCAATGGACTTTGTTATACTCGATGATGGGACTTTGTTATACTCGACCAGGGGACTTTGTTATAATCGATCAGGGGACTTTTTTATACTCAACCAGAGGACTTTGTTATACTCTATCAGGGAACTTTGTTATACTCTATCAGGGGACTTTGTTATACTCGATTAGGGGCCTTTGTTATACTCGATGAGGGGGCTTTGTTATACTCGACCCGGCGACTTTGCTATAATCGACCAAAGGACTTTGTTATACTCGTTTAGGGGACTTTGTTATACTAGACCAGGGGACTTTTTTATACTTGATCAGGGGACTTTCTCATACTAGACCAGAGGCCATTGTTATACTCAATCGGGGGACTTTGTTATACTCGATGAGTCGACTTTCCTATATTTGACCAATGGACTTTGCTAAACTCGATGAGGGGCCTTTGTTATACTCGATCAGGGGACATTGTTAAACTCGACCAGGGGACTTTGTTATACTCCACCAGGGACTTTGTTATACTCGATGAGAGGATATTTTATTCTCGATCAGGGGACTTTGTTATATTCGATCAGAGGACTTTGTTATACTCGACTAGGGGACTTATTTATATTCGATCAGGGGATATGTTATACTCGATCAGGGGACTTTGTTATACTGGACCAGGGGACTTTGTTATAATCGATCAGGGGACTTTGTTATGCTCGATGATGGAACTTTGTTATACTCATCCAGGGGGCTTTGTCATACTCGATCAGGGGACTTTGTTATACTTAATTAGGGGACTTTTTTATACTCGATCAAAGGACTTTGTTATACTTGATCAGAGGACTTTGTTATACTCGACCAGCGGCCCTTGTTATACTCGATCAGGGGATATGTTATACTCGATCAGGAGACTTTGTTTTACTCGATCAGGGGACTTTGTTATACTTGATTAGGGGACTTTGTTATACTCGACCAGGGGCCTTTGTTATACTAGATAAGAAAACTTTGTTATAGTCGACCAGGGGACTTTGTCATACTCGACCAGAGGACTTTTTATACTCGATCAGAGTATATGTTATACTCGATCAGGGGGCTTTGCTATACTCGATAAGGGGACTTTGCTATACTCGACCAGGAGACTTTGTTATACTCGATCAGGGGACTTTGTTATACTCGACCAGGGAACTTTTTTATACTTGATCAGGGGACTTTGTCATACTAGATCTGTGGACTTTCCTATATTTGACCAATGGACTTTGCTGTACTCGATGAGGGGCCTTTGTTATACTCGATGAGGGGACTTTGTTATACTCGACCAGGGGACTTTGTTATACTCGATCAGGGGATTTTGTCATACTCGACCAGAGGACTTTGTTATACTCGATCAGGGGACTTTGTTATACTCGATAAGGGGACTTTGTTATACTCGATAAGGGGAATTTGTTTTACTCGATAAGAGGACTTTGTTAGACTCGAACAGGGGACTTTGTTATACTTGACGAGGGGACTTTGTTATACTCGATTAGGCGGCTTTGTTATACTCGATCAGGGGACTTTCTTATACTCGATTAGAGGGCTTTTTTGGACTCGATCAGGGGACTTTGTTATACTCGAGAAGGGAGCTTTGTTATACTCGATCAGGGGACTTTGTTATGCTCGATCAGGAGGCTTTATTATACTCAATTAGGGGACTTTGCTATACTCGACAAGGGACTTTGTTATACTCGAGCAGGGGGCTCTGTTATACTCGATTAGGGGACTTTGGTATGCTTGATCTAGGGACTTTGTTATACTGGGCCAGGGGACTTTTTTATACTCGATCAGGGGACTTTGTTACACTGGACCAGGGGACATTTTTATACTCGATTAGGGGACTTTGTTACACTCGGTGAGAGATTTGTTATACTCGACCAGGGCCTTTGTTATACTCGATTAGGGGACTTTGTTGTACTCGATATGGGGACTTTGTTATACTCGATAAGGTGAATTTGTTATACTCGATAAGGGGACTTTGTTAGACTCGAACAAGGGACTTTGTTATACTCGACCAGGGGACTTTGTTATGCTCAATTAGGGGACTTTGTTATACTCGATGAGGGGCCTTTGTTACACTCGATCAGGGGCCTTTCTTATACTAGATCAGGGGACTTTGTTATACTCGATTAAAGGCCTTTTTTGGACTCGATCAGGGGACTTTGTTATGCTGGAGCAGGGGGCTTTGTTATACTCGATCAGGGGACTTTGTTATACTCGATCAGGAGGCTTTGTTATACTCGATCAGGGGACATTGCTAAACTCGACCAGGGGACTTTGTTATACTCGAGCAGGGGGCTTTGTTATACTTGATTAGGGGACTTTGTTATACTCGATCATGGGAGCTTTTTTATACTTGACCAATGGACTTTGTTATACTCGATGAGGGGACTTTGTTATACTCGACCAGGGGACTTTGTTATACTCGATCAGGGGACTTTTTTTATACTCGACCAGAGGACTTTGTTATACTCTATCAGGGGACTTTGTTATACTCGATCAGGGGACTTTGTTATACTCGATGAGGGGCCTTTGTTATACTCGATCAGGGGACATTGTTAAACTCGACCGGGGGACTTTATTATATTCGATCAGGGGACTTTGTTATACTCGATTAGGGGCCTTTGTTATACTCGATGAGGGGGGCTTTGTTATACTCGACCCGGGGACTTTGCTATAATCGACCAAAGGACTTTGTTATACTCGTTTAGGGGACTTTGTTATACTAGACCAGGGGACTTTTTTATACTTGATCAGGGGAATTTCTCAAACTAGACCAGAGGCCATTGTTATACTCAATCGGGGGACTTTGTTATACTCGATGAGTCGACTTTCCTATATTTGACCAATGGACTTTGCTATACTTGATGAGGGGCCCTTGTTATACTCAATCAGGGGACATTGTTAAACTCGACCAGGGGACTTTGTTATACTCCACCAGGGACTTTGTTATACTCGATCAGAGGATATTTTATACTCGATCAGGGGACTTTGTTATATTCGATCAGAGGACTTTGTTATACTCGACTAGGGGACTTATTTATATTCGATCAGTGGATATGCTATACTCGACCAGGGGACTTTGTTATACACGATTAGGGGACTTTGTTATACTCGATGAGGGGACTTAGTCCTACTCGATCAGGGCCCTTTGTTATACTCGTCCATGGGACTTTGTTATAATCGATTAGGGGACTTTGTTATGCTCGATCTGGGGACTTTGTTAAACTAGGCCAGAAGACGTTGTTATACTCGATCAGGGGACTTATTTTTACTCGATGAGGGGACTTTGTTACACTGGACAAGGGGACATTTTTTATACTCGATTAGGGGACTTTGTTATACTCGATAAGGGGACTTTGTTATACTGGACCAGGAGACTTTGTTATACTCGATCAGGGGACGTTGTTATACTCGATCAGGGAACTTTGTTATACTCATCCAGAGGGCTTTGTTATTCTCCATCAGGGGACTTTGTTATACTCGATCAGGGGACTTTGTCTTACTCGATCAGGGCCCTTTGCTATACTCGACCGGGGGACTTTGATATAATCGATTAGTGGACTTTGGTATGCTCGACCTAGGGACTTTGTTATACTCGATCAGGGACTTTGTTATACTCGACAAGGGGCCTTTGTTATATTCGATTAGGGGACTTTGTTATACTCGATAAGGGGACTTTGTTATACTCGATAAGGGGACTTTGTTAGACTCGAACAGGGGACTTTGTTATACTCGACCAGGGGACGTTGTTATCCTCGATTAGGCGGCTTTGTTATACTTGTTCAGGGGACTTTCTTATACTCGATTAGAGGCCTTTTTTGGACTCGATTAGGGGACTTTGCTATACCCGAGCAGGGGGCTTTGTTATACTCGATCAGGGGACTTTGTTATACTCGACAAGAAGAATTTGTTATATTCGATCAGGTGATATGTTATACTCGATCAGGGGACTTTGTTATTCTCGATCAGAGGACTTTGTTATACTCGACGAGGGGCCTTTTTATACTCGATTAGAAAACTTTGTTATACTCGACCAGGAGACTTTGTGATACTCGATCAGGGGACTTTGTTATACTCCACCAGGGACTTTGTTATATTCGATCAGTGGATATGTAATACTCGATCAGGGGACTTTGTTATACTCGATCAGGGGACTTTGTTATACTCGTCCAGAGGGATTTGTTATACTCGATCAGGGGACTTTGTTATATTCAATCAGGGGTTTTTGTCTTACTCGATCAGGGCCTTTGTTATACTTGACCAGGCGACTTTGTTTCACTCGATCATGGCCTTTTGCTATATTCGACCAGGGGACTTTGTTATAATCGATCAGGGGACTTTGTTATGCTCGATCTGGGACTTTGTTATACTCGATCAGTGGACTTTCCTATATTTGACCAATGGACTTTGCTATACTCGATGAGGGGCCTTTGTTATACTCGATCAGGGGACTTTGTTATACTCGACCAGGGGACTTTGTTATACTCTATCAGTGGACTTTGTCATACTCGACCAAAGGACTTTGTTATACTCGATTAGAGGATATGTTATACTCGATCAGGGGACTTTGTTATAATCGATCAGGGGACTTTGTTATACTTGATTAGGGGACTTTGTTATACTCGTCCAGGGGGCTTTGTTATACTCGATCAGGGGACTTTGTTATACTCGATCAGGGGACTTTGTCTCACACGATAAGGGGACTTTGTTAGACTCGAACAGAGGACTTTGTTATACTCGACCAGGGGACTTTGTTATACTCGATAAGGCGGCTTAGTTATACTCGATCAGGTGACTTTTTTATACTCGAACAGAGGACTTTGTTATATTTGATTAGGGGACTTTGTTATACTCCACCAGGGGACTTTTTTATACTTGACCAATGGACTTTGTTATACTCATTGAGGGGCCTTTGTTATATTCGATCAGGGGACTTGGTTATACACGACCAGGGGACTTTGTTATATGCGATCAGGGATCTTTTTTATTCTCGACCAGTGGACTTTGTTATACTCGATCAGGGGATATGTTTTACTCGATCAGGGGTCTTTGTTGTTCTCAATCAGGGGACTCTGTTATACTCGATTAGGGGCCTTTGTTATACTCGATGAGGGATGCTTTGTTATACTCGACCAGGGGACTTTGCTATACCCGACCAGGGGAATTTGTTATACTCGACGAGGGGACTTTTTTATACTTGATCAGGGGACTTTGTCATACTCGATCAGTGGTCTTTCCTATATTTGACCAATGGACTTTGCTATACTCGATGAGGGGCCTTTGTTGTACTCGATCACTGGGCTTTGTTATACACGACTAGGGGACTTTGTTATACTCGTTCAGGGGTCTTTGTTATACTCGACCAGAGGACTTTGTTATACTCGATCAGGGGATATGTTGTACTCGATCAGGGGACTTTGTTTTACTCGATTAGGGGACTTTGTTATACTTGATCATAGGACTTTGTTATACTGAACCAGGGGCCTTTGTTATACTCGATTAGAAAACTTTGTTATACTCGACCAGGGGACTTTGTTATACTCCACCAGGTACTTTTTTATACTCGATTAGGGGATATGTTTTACTCGATCAGGGGACTTTGTTATACTCGGTTCAGGGGACTTTGTTATACTCTCCAGAACTTTGTTATACTAGGAACAGGGGACTTTGTTATGCTCGATCAGGGGACTTTGTCTTACTCGATCGGGCCCCTTTGTTATACACGACCAGGGGACTTTGTTATAATCGATTAGGAGACTTTGTTGTGCTCGATCTGGGGACTTTGTTAAACTGGTCCAGGAGACGTTGTTATACTCTATCAGGGGATATGTTATACTTGATCAGGGGACTTTGTTATGCTGGACCAGGGGACTTTGTAATACTCGATTAGGGGACTTTGTTATACTCGATGAGGGAACTTTGTTATACTCGTCTAGGGGGCTTTGTTATACTCGATCAGGGGACTTTTTATTTACGCCGATCCAGGAACTGTTATATACTCGACCAGGGGACGCTTTGTTATATACTCGATTAGGGGACTTGTTATACTCTGATAAGTGGACTTTGTTATACTAGATCAGGGGACGTTGTTATACTAGATCAGGGGACTTTGTTATACTCGATCAGGGGACTTTGTTATATTAGATTAGGGGACTTTGTTATACTCGATCAGGGGGCTTTGATATATTCAATTAGGGGACTTTGTTATACTCAATCAGGGGACTTTGTTATACTAGATCAGGGGACTTTGTTATACTAGATCAGGGGACTTTGTTATACTCTGATTAGAGCTTTTGGATTTCGATCAGGGGTTTTGTTATGCGAGCAGGGGCTTTTGTTATACTTGATCCAGGGACTTTGTTATACTCGATCAGGAGGCTCTGTTATACTCGATCAGGGGACTTTGCTGCACTCGACCAGGGGACTTTGTTATACTCGATTAGGGAACTTTGTTATACTCGACCAGGGTACTTTTTTATACTCGACCAGAGGACTTTGTTATCCACAATCAGGGAATATGTTATACTTGATCAAGGGACTTTGTTATACTCGATTAGGGGACTTTGTTATACTCGACCAGGGGACTTTGTTATACTCGATCAGGGGACTTTTTTATACTCGACCAGAGGACTTTGTTATCCCCAATCAGGAAATATGTTATACTTGATCAAGGGACTTTGTTATACTCTAAAGGGGACTTTGTTATACTCGATCAGGGGGCTTTGTTATACTCGATTAGTGGCCTTTGTTATACTCGATGAGGGGGCTTAGTTATACTCGACCAGGGGACTTGCTACAATCGACCAGGGGACTTTTTTATACTCGATCAGGGGACTTTGTTACACTTGACCAGGGGACATTTTTATACTTGATTAGGGTACTTTGTTTTACTCGACCAGGGGAGTTTTGTTATACTTGATCAGGGGACTTTTGTTACACTCGATCAAGGGACTTTGTTATACTCGACCAGGGGCCTTTGTCATACTCGACCAGAGGACTTTGTTATACTCGATCAGAGGATATGTTATACTCGATCAGGGGGCTTTGTTATACTCGATAAGGGGACTTTGCTATACTCGACTAGGGGACTTTGTTATACTCGATCAGGGGACTTTGTTACACTCGACCAGGGGACTTTTTTATACTTGATCAGGGGACTTTGTCATACTCGATCTGTGGACTTTCCTATATTTGACCAATGGACTTTGTTATACTCGATAAGGGGCCTTTATTATACTCGATTAGGGGACTTTGTTATACTTGATTAGGGGACTTTGTTATACTCGATCAGGGACTTTGTTACACGAGACCAGGGGACATTTTTATACTCTATGAGGGGACTTTGCTATACTGGACCAGGAGACTTTGTTATACTCGATCAGGGAACGTTGTTATACTCGATCATTGAACTTTGTTATACTCGAACAGGGACCTTTGTTATACTCGATTAGGGGACTTTGTTAACCTCGATAAGGGGCCTTTTTATATTCGATAAGGGGAATTTGTTATACTCGATAAGGGGACTTTGTTAGACTCGAACAGGGGACTTTGTTATACTGGACCAGGGGACTTTGTTATACTCGATTAGGCGGCTTTGTTATACTCGATCAGGGGACTTTCTTATACTCGATGAGGGGCCTTTTTTATTCTCGATCAGGTTCCTTTGTTATACTAGATCAGGGGACTTTGTTATAATCGATGAGGGGCCTTTTTTATTCTCGATCAGGTTCCTTTGTTATACTTGATCAGAGGACTTTGTTATACTCGATTAGAGGCCTTTTATGGACTCGATCAGGGGACTTTGTTGTACTCATGCAGGGGGCTTTTGTTATACTCGATCAGGGGACTTTGTTATAATCGATGAGGAGGCTTTGTTATACTCGATCAGGGGACTTTGCTACACTCGACCAGGGGACTTTGTTATACTGGAGTAGGGGACTTTTTTATAGTCGATCAGGGGATTTTGTCTTACTCGATCAGGGCCTTTCTTATACTCGACCAGGGGACTTTGTTATAATCGATCAGGGGACTTTGTTACGCTCGATCTGGGGACTTTGTTATACTGGGCCAAGAGACTTTGTAATACTCGATCAGGGAACGTTGTTATACTCGTCCAGAGTACTTTGTTATACTTGATTAGGGGACTTTGTTATACTCGATAAGGGGACTTTGTCTTTCTCGATCAGGGCCCTTTGCTATACTCGACCAGGGGACTTTGTTATAATCGATCAGAGGACTTTGTTATGCTCGATCTGGGACTTTGTTATATTCGATCAGGGGACTTTCCTATATTAGACCAATGGACTTTGCTATACTCGATGAAGGGCCTTTGTTATACTCGATCAGGGGACTTTGTTCTACTCGACCAGGGGACTTTGTTATACTCGATCAGGGGACTTTGTCATACTCGACCAGAGGACTTTGTTATACTCGATCAGAGGATATGTTATACTCGATGAGGGGGCTTTGTTATACTCGATCAGGGGACTTTGCTATACTCGACCAGGGGACTTTGTTATTCTCGATCAGGGGACTTTGTTATACTCGACCAGGGGACTTTTTTATACTTGATTCAGGGGACTTTGTCATACTAGATCTGTGGACTTTCCTATATTTGACCAATGGACTTTGCTATACTCGATGAGCGTCCTTTGTTATACTCGATCAGGGGACTTTGTTATACTCGATCAGGGGACTTTGTTACACTGGACCAGGGGACATTTTTATACTCGATTAGGGGACTTTTGTTACACTCGATCAGGGAACTTTGTTATACTCGACCAGGGACCTTTGTTATACTCGATTAGGGGACTTTGTTATACTCGATATGGGGACTTTGTTATACTCGAAAAGGGGAATTTTTTATATTCGATAAGGGTTTTTGTTAGACTCGAACAGGGGAATTTGTTATACTCGACCAGGGGCCTTTGTTATACTCGATCAGGGGCCTTTGTTATACTAGATCAGGGGACTTTGTAATACTCGATTAGAGGCCTTTGTTATATTCGATGAGGGGCTTTGTTATACTCGACCAGGACTTTATACAGAATAAACCAGGGCTTTGTTGTTATACTCGATCAGGGGACTTTGTTATACTCGATCACGGAACTTTTTGTTACGCTACTCATCAGGGGGCTGTTGCATACTCGATCGGGGGGACTTTCTTATATACTCAATCGGGATTTTTGTCTTACGATCAGGGCCTTTACTGTATATCGACCAGGGGACTTTGTTCCATAATCGATCAGGAAGGCTTTGTTATATACTCGATCAGGGGACTTTACTAAACTCGACCGGGGACTTTGTTATACTCGAGCAGGGGGCTTTGTTATACTTCGATTAGGGGACTTTGTTATACTCGATCAGGAGGCTTTGTTATATACTCGATCGGGGACTTTATATGCTTTCGATCATGGGAACTTTTTTATACTTGACCAATGGACTTTGTTATACTCGATGAGGGGACTTTGTTATATTCGACTAGGGGACTTTGTTATACTCGATCAGGGGACTTTTTTTGTACTCGACCAGAGGACTTTGTTATACTCTATCAGGGGACTTTGTTATACTCGATAAGGGGACTTTGTTATACTAGATTAGGGGCCTTTGTTATACTCGATGAGGGGGCTTTGTTATACTCGACCCGGGGTCTTTGCTATAATCGACCAGGGGACTTTGTTATACTCGTTTAGGGGACTTTGTTATACTAGACCAGGGGACTTTTTTATACTTGATCAGGGGACTTTCTCATACTAGACCAGAGGCCATTGTTATACTCGATCGGGGGACTTTGTTATACTCGATGAGTGGACTTTCCTATATTTGACCAATGGACTTTGCTATACTCGATGAGGGGCCTTTGTTATACTCGATCAGGGGACATTGTTAAACTCGACCAGGGGACTTTCTTTTATTCGATCAGGGGACTTTGTTATACTCCTCCAGGGACTTTGTTATACTCGATCAGAGGATATGTTATACTCGACCAGGGGACTTTGTTATATTCGATCAGAGGACTTTGTTATACTCGACTAGGGGCCTTTTTTATATTCGATCAGGGGATATGCTATACTCGACCAGGGGCCTTTGTTATACATGATTAGGGGACTTTCTTATACTCGATGAGGGGACTTAGTCTTACTCGATCAGGGCCGTTTGTCATACTCGTCCAGGGGACTTTGTTATAATCGATTAGGGGACTTTGTTATGCTCGATCTGGGGACTTTGTTAAACTAGGCCAGGAGACGTTGTTATACTCGATCAGGGGACTTTTTTTTACTCGATGAGAGGACTTTGTTACACTGGACCAGGGGACATTTTTATACTCGATTAGGGGACTTTGTTATACTCGATAAGGGGACTTTGTTATACTGGACCAGGAGACTTTGTTATACTCGTTCAGGGGACGTTGTTATACTCGATCAGGGAACTTTGTTATACTCGATCAGGGGACTTTGTCTTACCCGATCAGGGCCCTTTGCTATACTCGACCGTGGGACTTTGTTATAATCGATTAGGGGACTTTGGTATGCTCGACCTAGGGACTTTGTTATACTCGATCAGGGACCTTGTTATACTCGACCAGGGGCCTTTGTTATACTCGATTAGGGGTCTTTGTTAAACTCGATAAGGGGACTTTGTTATACTCGATAAGGGGAATTTGTTATACTCGATGAGGGGACTTTGTTAGACTCGAACAGGTGACTTTGTTATACTCGACCAGGGGACGTTGTTATACTTGATTAGACGGCTTTGTTATACTTGATCAGGGGACTTTCTTATACTCGATTAGAGGCCTTTTTTGGACTCGATTAGGGGACTTTGTTATACTCGAGCAGGGGGCTTTGTTATACTCGACAAGGGGACTTTGTTATACTCGATGAGGAGTCATTGTTATACTCGATCACGGGACTTTTCTATACTCGACCAGGGGACTTTGTTATACTCGACCAGGGATCTCTTTTATACTTGACCAATGGACTTTGTTATTCTCGATGAGGGGACTTTGTTATACTCGACCAGAGGACTTTGTTAAACTCAATCAGGGGATATGTTATATTCGATCAGGGGACTTTGTTATACTCATCCGAGACTTTGTTATACTCAATCAGGAGTATATGTTATATATTCGATCGAGGACTTGTGTTATATACTCATCAGGGACTTTTGTTATATGTACTCGATCCGAGGACTTTTTATACTCGATGAGGCTGTTATACTCGATCCAGGGGACTGCTAGAAAATCGACCAGGGGACTTTGTTATACTCAGGCAGGGGCTTTGTTGCGCATACTTTTCGATCAGGGGACTTTTTATACTCGACCAGAGGACTTTGTTATACTCAATCAGGGGATATGTTATATTCGATCAGGGGACTTTGTTATACTCATCCAGGGGACTTTGTTATACTCGATCAGGGGACTTTTTTATACTCGATGAAGAGGCTTTGTTATACTCGATTAGGGGACTTTGCTAAACTCGACCAGGGGACTTTGTTATACTCGAGCAGGGGGCTTTGTTATACCCAATTAGGGGACTTTGTTATACTCGATCAGGGGACTTTGTTATACTTGATTAGGGGACTTTGTTATACTCGATCAGGGGACTTTGTTACACTGGACCAGGGGACATTTTTATACTCGATTAGGGGACTTTGTTATTCTCGATCAGGGGACTTTTGTTACACTCGATCAGGGAACTTTGTTATACTCGACCAGGGACCTTTGTTATACTCGATTAGGGGACTTTGTTATACTCGATATGGGGACTTTGTTATACTCGAAAAGGGGAATTTTTTATATTCGATAAGGGTTTTTGTTAGACTCGAACAGGGGACTTTGTTATACTCGACCAGGGGCCTTTGTTATACTCGATCAGGGGCCTTTGTTATACTAGATCAGGGGACTTTGTTATACTCGATTACAGGCCTTTGTTATATTCGATGAGGGGGCTTTGTAATACTCGACCAGAGGACTTGCTATAGTCGACCAGGGGACTTTTTTATACTCGATCAGGGGACTTTGTTACACTGGAACAGGGGACATTTTATACTCGATTAGGGGACTTTGTTTTACTCGATCAGGGGACTTTGCAATACTCGATCAGGGGACTTTGTTATACTCGATCACGGAACTTTGTTATACTCATCCAGGGGGCTTTGTTATACTCGATCAGGGGACTTTCTTATACTCAATCAGGGGATTTTGTCTTACACGATCAGGGCCCTTTGCTATACTCGACCGGGGGACTTTGTTATAATCGATCAGGGGACTTTGGTATGCTCGATCTAGGGACTTTGTTATACTGGGCCAGGGGACTTTTTTATACTCGATGAAGGGACTTTGTTACACTGGACCAGGGGACATTTTTATTCTCGATTAGGGGACTTTGTTATCCTCGATCAGGGGATTTTGTTATACTGGACCAGGAGACTTTGTTATACTCGATCAGGGAACGTTGTTATACTCGATCAGGGAACTTTGTTATACTCATCCAGGGGGTTTTGTTATTTTCCATCAGGGGACTTTGTTATACTCGATTAAAGGCCTTTTTTGGACTCGATCAGGGGATTTTGTTATACTCGAGCAGGGGGCTTTGTTATACTCGATCAGGGGACTTTTTTATACTCGATCAAGAGGCTTTGTTATACTCGATCAGGGGACTTTGCTAAACTCGACCAGGGGACTTTGTTATACTCGAGCAGGGGGCTTTGTTATACTCGATTAGGGGACTTTGTTATACTCGATCAGGAGGCTTTGTTATACTCGATCAGGGGACTTTGCTATGCTCGATCATAGGAACTTTTTTATACTTGACCAATGGACTTTGTTATCCTCGATGAGGGAACTTTGTTATACTCGACCAGGGGACTTTGTTATACTCGATCAGGGGACTTTTTTATACTCGACCAGAGGACTTTGTTATACTCTATCAGGGGAGTTTGTTATACTCGATCAGGGGACTTTGTTATACTCGATTAGGGGCCTTTGTTATACTCGATGAGGGGGCTTTGTTATACTCGACCCGGGGACTTTGCTATAATCGACGAGGGGACTTTGTTATACTCGTTTAGGGGACTTTGTTATACTAGACCAGGGGACTTTTTTATACTTGATCAGGGGACTTTCTCAAACTTGACCAGAGGCCATTTATACTCGATCCGGGGACTTTGTTATACTCGATGAGTGGACTTTCCTATATCTGACCAATGGACTTTGCTATACTCGATGAGGGGCCTTTGTTATACTCGATCAGGGGACATTGTTAAACTCGACCAGGGGACTTTCTTATATTCGATCAGGGGACTTTGTTATACTCCACCAGGGACTTTGTTATACTCGATCAGAGGATATGTTATACTCGATCAGGGGATTTTGTTATATTCGATCAGAGGACTTTGTTATACTCGACTAGGGGACTTTTTATATTCGATCAGGGGATATGCTATACTCGACCAGGGGACTTTGTTATACACGATTAGGGGACTTTGTTATACTCCGGTAGAAACTTAGTCATGATCCGATCCGGAACCGCTGTGTCATACTCTAAATCAAGAAGGACTTTGTTGTTATAATCGATTAGGGGACTTTGTTATATACGATCAGATGATATGTTATACTCGATCAGGGGATGTGTTATACTCGATCAGGGGACTTTGTTATACTCGATCAGGGGAATTTTTGTACTCGATGAGGGGACTTTTTTTATACTCGATGAGGGGGCCTTGTTATACTCGATCAGGCGGCTTTGTTATGCTCGATAAGGGACTTTGTTATACTCGATCAGGGGCCTTTGTTATACTCGATCAGGGGACTTTGTTATACTCGATCGAGGGAACTTTGTTGCCATACTCGATCGAGGGACTTTATCTTCTCGATCAGGCCCTTTGCTGCCCTCGACCGGGGACTTTGTTGTTATAATCGATTGGGGACTTTAGTGCATGCTCGACTGGGGACATACTCGATCAGGGTCTTTATACTCGATAAGGGGACTTTGGTCGCCACTCGATGTGGGGAATTTGTTATATGAAGTGGGGACTTTATTGGAGGGCGCTCGAACAGGTGACTTTGTTATACTCGACCAGGGGACGTTGTTATACTTGATTAGGCGGCTTTGTTATACTTGATCAGGGGACTTTCTTATACTCGATTAGAGGCCTTTTTTGGACTCGATTAGGGGACTTTGTTATACTCGAGCAGGGGGCTTTGTTATACTCGACAAGGGGACTTTGTTATACTCGATGAGGAGTCTTTGTTATACTCGATCACGGGACTTTTCTATACTCGACCAGGGGACTTTGTTTATACTCGACAGGGATCTCTTTTTATACTTGACCAATGGACTTTGTTGTTATTCTCGATGAGGGGCCTTTGTTATACTCAATGAGGGAAATTTGTTATACTCGACCAGTGGACTTTGTTATACTCGATCAGGGGACTTTTTTATACTCGACCAGAGGACTTTGTTATACTCAATCAGGGGATATGTTATACTCGATCAGGGGACTTTGTTATACTCATCCAGGGGACTTTGTTATACTCGATCAGGGGACTATTTTATACTCGATGAGGAGGCTTTGTTATACTCGATCAGGGGACTTTGCTAAACTCGACCAGGGGACTTTGTTATACTCGAGCAGGGGGCTTTGTTATACTCAATTAGGGGACTTTGTTATACTCGATCAGGGGACTTTGTTATACTTGATTAGGGGACTTTGTTATACTCGATCAGGGGACTTTGTTACACTGGACCAGGGTGTTAGATGTTCTGGGTAATAAGTTCTATATACAGGAGAGAACACAAACACCTGTATAGTTTTGTAGGTTCGGTTTACTGGATTAGAGTATGTACACAGAGGTGGGCAGCACTGCTCCCTAGCTACTTCTGGTCGCTACCATGAGCTGACATGGCGAAAATTGCGACTGCGATAACGGCTTCCATACGTCGCCAGAGGAGCACGTGGTGGCGTGTGGGATATTATTAACATTGCCCTGCGCAGCTGCTAATAGGCTATGAATAAATATAAATGGAGCACATACATAATATACATACATAATACACATAATCCAGCATACATAATATACATACGCATCACCTCCCCCTATCTCAAAATACTTGCTTAAAGTCTTGGACGTATCTCTCAAGATCCGTTCCTGGGCGTCGGGGACTTCATCACTGGGAAGGGTATGGGACTCTCAACACTGGTGGCGGGTCCAGAAGAGCATGTTGCGGGGCGGAAGAGAAAACGGCGGTTCCTCCACCTGCGACCACTGGGTAACCGCACCTGGTAGTCCGTGACCTGCCGAGACCCATGACTACGCCTACTTTGTCCCAACGTAGGGAGGTCGGGTCCTGAACACGGACTTGGGTGCCGACACTCAACCTGGGGAGGGAACGGGCGTGGTCGTTGTAGCGGGCGACGACGTCTTGAACACGGTCGGCGGCTCGGCGATCACAATCCTCTGTCTTGGCCTGCCACTCCTTGGAGAAGGATTGAGGGTGAGCAGGGACACAAGAACGAAGGGGGCATCCATACAAAACCTGGGCAGGGGAGCGTCCGGTGTAGTTAGGTGTGTTGCGGAGTTCAAGAAGACCCCGGTCGAAGGCCTCGCAGTCAATATTCCCAAAGGGGGCCACCTTAAGGATGAGGTGCTTCAAAGATTTGACAGCAGCCTCAGCGTGGCCGTTGGACTGCGGGTAATGGGGCGATGACAACACATGCCGGACTCCCCATCGGTCAAGGAACGCAGCAAAGTCCCGGCTTGTGAACTGAGGCCCTCCGTCGGTTCGCAGGCGTACAGGAACGCCCACGTCACGGAAGTAGTGGCGGAACTTGCTGATGGTGACGGCAGACGTCGTGTCATACACTTAACGGTGACAACCGGCCAACCAGAGGCGATACCGACGATAACCGGAAGGCCTCTCTTACACAGAAAAAGTCGGCCGACACCTGCAGACTCAAAGGGCGGCGGTGGGGTTGTCTAAATCACTCATGAAGGGTACCTGCTGCTGGCTGGGTTGTAATACGTGGCGGGGCTTACACACCTGGACAGCATTGGAGATGTCGGGGTCGATGCCAGGCCGGAACACAGTCTGTCGTGCACGTCGTTTAGTGGCCTCAGCTCCACGGTGACTGTCGTGAAGGCGAGCCAGGGCGTGGGGACGTGATGCAGCAGGGACAACTACCGAAGGAGAGGTGTCACTGGCCAGAGGTGGGGGTAGGGCGGCAGCAGGGTAGTTGCTGCTCCCTTCGTGCACCCTGTTGGCGTGTCTTACCTCAAGAATAGGTTTGGGGAAGTCCTGGGAGATGATGGCCAACTCTTGACAATGTCTGTAGGACAGCAAGGGAGTCGGGACACCATTATGCACGTCAATCCAGGCCTGACACGACCTGTTGCCAAAGGTGACATGTGCATAGAGTGAACCCAGGGCTGGGGCCATCTGTGAACCATCTGCCATAAAGCGGAGGTCCTCGGGAGGCGGTCCTAGATCGCCTGGAGAGAGCCCCAAGCATCGCAAATGCTGGGGACCGATGACTGTAGCATCAGCGCCGGTGTCGGGCAACATCTGAAGGCGGGATGACGCACCGCCGTAGGTCACGATGACGCTGATGTACTGGGGGACTTTGGTCCTGGGATGCGAGGAGTACACCCTCCTAAAATGGGTCGGGCTTTGTCCAGGGTCGTCGTGCCTCTGATTTGGCGACTGTGGGCGGCCCTCACTGGTAGAAGGGCGCCGAAGCTTCCGCCGACGCTGTCCCTTGGGTTCGTGGGTAGGGCAACACTTGTCATAGTGGCCCAGACGACCGCACACATTGCACTGTACGTACTTAGCTGGGCACCGCACTGTGAGCGACCAGTGGCCCATACGGTCACAACTGTTGCAGGTAGACTGAGCAGCTGGACATACCTGTGTTCCGTGCTACTTACCACAGTTGTTGCAAAATGAACCGGGCGTGGACGTGGTGGGCGAAGGCGTAGGAGCAGACTTCTTGTCCTTCTTGTACCGGGAAACAGCGCGTACAGCTGTAGGGGGAGCTCGGATGGCAGAGGTGGCACACCTGGGGGCCTCATAGGAGCGACATATCGTCAACACATCCTGAAGAGAAGAGGAAGAGTCGAGGGAGGTGAGGCGTTGGACAAGTTCCTCGTCCTTAACACCCATCAGGATCACCTGCTTCAACTGGGTCTCCTCGCACTGCTGGTGGTGGCCTAAACATATATCTACCTCTTCCGAGGCTCTCTTAAGACGTACATAAAAAGCGTCAAAAGACTCACCCTCCATCTGTCTGCAGCTAAACAATTCCCTCCTGCGCAGAGCTTCATTCTGCTGTCCTTTGATGTGCCGTTGTAGAACGTCCAGTACCTCCTCTACAGACAGCGAAGAGGTTGGGGCTACCTGCAACGTATGTTCTAAGACACGCTGAACTTCCAAGGACAGGCACATACGCAGCTGGATGAGTTGTTTAGGCTGTGACAAACTCTGGAGATCCACCATTGTAGCATAATCAGCCCACCGCCGCCGCCATTCGCGAAAAGTCTGGAAATTTACATCAGGCTCCAAGATGGGCGGTGTTTGAGCTGCTGCTTTAGGTGGGGCTGGGGGGCGTGAAGGAAGCATGGATGAGGTATCTGAACCAGTCAGTACCGAGGCAGTGTTAGAGCCAGGGGCTTGGTTAACAGTGAGGCAAGATATCAAGGCTTCAAACCGTGCACTGTCTTCCATTCTCCGTTGGTGGTCTCGTTCTGCCTCTGCTTGCCTTCTGTGCTCATCCGCCAAACGTCTGTGAGCTTCATCCTCGCGTCTCTCATCTCTCATAAACTTCATTAAGGCAATTATCTCTGGAGATAACGCTGAATGTTGAGGTGAAGGGCTGCGCGATGTTGTGGGAGCTGGGCCGGCCTGGTCATCCATCTCTGGGGGACTATCATCCGCTTGACTCATCCAGGCGCTGGGTCCACGGCTACGTCAGGCATGAGACATAACTACTTTATCTGTGTACTGTGTCTTAAATCAGTGTTGACCGGTCAGCCCGTCGTATCAACAAGATTTCAGACAAAAAATTTAATTAAATACACAGATAAGTAGGTTATATATATAAAATATATATAGGAAACCGCGCGGTCAGCAAGTGTTAGTACGTGTATGTGTGTGTGTCCCAGGCAGGCAGAGCGTCTCGCCCCAGCTGTGAGGGGGGGTGGAGGCGGCGCTGTGAGGGAGGGGGGTGGAGATAGGAGTAGCTCAGTCGCTCTCTGTAAACGGTCAGAGGAGGGTGCGCTGAGCTCTACACCCCACAAATGCCCAGAACATGCCGTATACCTTGGAAATCCGTTCGAACAAGGTCACACATGAATGGCACGAAACACACAATGCGCTAAACACTTCACAGAAAATCACTGTCACTGACACTGCTCAAAGTTGCGAAATTCTTCGAGGGATGACGCGGGGTTGACCCAAGGCGGGGATCCATCAGCCGGCTTTCCACAAACTTGCACTAATCACTCGTAATAATCCAGTAAAACTACGCACTGCGCCATGTTAGATGTTCTGGGTAATAAGTTCTATATACAGGAGAGAACACAAACACCTGTATAGTTTTGTAGGTTCGGTTTACTGGATAAGAGTATGTACACAGAGGTGGGCAGCACTGCTCCCTAGCTAGGGTCCTGGTCAACTACCATAGACGACGTATGGCAAGTGATACATTAGCAGCTTCCATACGTCGCCAGGCACATTAATTAAGCATGTGGGATATGGTAATAACATTGCCACACGCTGCTAGCTAGGCTGAATAAATATAAATGGAGCACATACATAATATACATACATAATACATAATCCAGCATACATAATATACATACA
>NW_024742961.1:0-4612 GCF_018991925.1 Homarus americanus
TCCCCAACTCGTAACACTGGGCACGAGTGAGTATATGAGGGGACAGTGAGACTGGCGCGGCCAAGGTCAAGAGTGCTGGTGGCAGGGCGAGCAAGGTTAAATAGACCAATCACAGCTCGTGGCGGAGGGGGGTGCGTGGGTGGTAAGGATACGTGGCCCAATCACAGTCCGCGACGTCATCAGCAAGTCTGACGTCAGCGCCCAGCACCTTGCCCACCGCTTTTACCGCGTAAATAATAATTATCGCATCTGGACAGGTACCACGTAAATGGCAATTCGCGTACAAAATATCCGAATAAACCCAGACTATACTGTATATATATATACAGCTCCTCCACGACTTATGACGGGGTTAGGGACCCAAATCCAGGTCGTAAGTCGAAAATGCTTAAATAATACATAGAAAATCTAAAATGGGTGTCTTTTTCTTCTCAGCATCACAAAACTCTCACTTTGAAGCTTGCCAGCCATTTTTAAGGGAATTACAAACAAAAATTTTGTCTGTGTACTGACGTTGGGACTCGAAAATGCATAATTTGACAAAATTTGGTACGACTGAGGCAGGTCATAAGTGTGGGTGGTCGTAATTTGACTAGGTCACAAATCCCTTTCTCAGTTCACACCAGTTCTACTTTTTCTCTGTAATTTCATTTGCATTGTGTGTTTATCACGTACCATTTTAGTGTTAAACGCTGTTTTCCCCGTCGAGCATGCCTGGAAAATGTCCATCTGCCTCCTCTGGGGCGCCTAAAGCTAAAAAGGCATGAAAAACAATCACAATGGACGTGAAATTAAATGTGATCATCGCTTTCAGAGAGGAGAGTGTGTGTCGGATGTTGGCCGCGTGCTTGGTTTAAGTGAGAGCACTGTTCATACCCTGTGTTGTATATGATGGTTCCCCTAACCTGTACCATTTACATGTATTCTTATGGGAAATTTATGTTTAAATTACGCGGTTTTTAATTAAGCAGTGGTTTTCAACAACGTAACCCCCGCATAAAACGAGAGGTGGGTGTACGTCTAGCAACATCACATGCGTCGATCTCAGCTGATTTCTCCTTCTCTTGTGATTGGTTGATGATTTTGTTAATGAGCAGCAATTGGCCAGCTACCTCTTGCACTGCGATCTACCGTCAGACAAGGGAACTGAATTTACAGGGTAAACACTAGAGTTACGGACTGCTTACGGACCCTTAATTAAATTTTGAGTATAGTCATCCCTTGGTTATCACGCCTAATTGGAACCACACCGAGTGTGTGATAACGAAAAACGCGATAACGAAAGTACAGAACCTACGGGATTTATTCTAATTGGTTCCAGGCACCCAAGACCCAACCCCAATTTTCCCATTTTACGACCATTTAGACCCACTAAAGATATATATAATGTTATGGTAAGTATCAGAAACACACATAGGCATGGCTAGGTTTATTACAAAGTGATGAAAAGGGTACGCTCAGTACTGTAGTCAACAAAACATGTAGCTTTGCTTTCTTTATTTGAGTCCCCCGTCTGAGGAGTCCGTTTTGTCATCGCTTCAGGGCGCCTGAGTCCTCCGTTTTCTCTCAATCTTAGAGTGCACCAGAGACTTCGTTATTCCTCAGTAATGACACAGAATTTGAAATTGCAACTGGGGTTGCAATTGTTGAGGCAACTTAGATATGTCTGATTACAGCAAATGTGTTATTGTCAATTTGTAGGTGAAAGATTTTATCCTCAATAGATGTAGGTGAAGCAAGGGGGTAACAATACACCTGGAGGCAACTGGAGGCCTGAAAAATGCGTCATGACAGCAGGTGTGCAGATTTTGATGGAGGCGTGATGACGAAAATCGCGATAACCAAGTGCGCTATAACCAAGAGATGACTGTATGAGAAATTTACGGGACTGTGAGGAGTCTAAAAGTTACGGTACCGTATCTCTGCTACTGTACGTAACTGATGAGGTGTTTTCAGTACGTGGCCCCTCAACATCCCCAGCAGTTAGTGAGCAATGTACAGACTCTAGTGGAGTACAGTGCAGAGCCAGCCAAGTTGTCTCCTGGGGTAAGTATCTACCAGTAAGTCTTCCATCAACTATGGAATTCTGAAAACTTCAGCATTATGATACTGTTCACTTTATTTCAGACATAAAGGTGTGAGTGGATGGAAAGGAACATTATGGTCGCATCAGGAGGCCATCCCACACAAGAGGCAGAGCAATTCCTCACAACTGTACAATAAGTCAGTACACTATGAGGATTAGTGAACATCTTCAGGAGAACATTGTAAGCAAGATTAAGGTAAATTGTCAACTCTCCAAGTCTTAAGTTATAAATATGAAAGTCAAGTTGGTGTTCTAGGAAACAGTGAGAATAAAAAGAAGGTTCACACAAGTGAATCTTTCTCCTGACAATACCAGTTAAGTGATGCACTGTGTTATATATTGTTTACTTACAGTATGATGAGTGTTGTAATGTTTCTACCTAAACAACTACCTTGTGACTCTTGTGCTTGTGTACACTGCTGATAAAGTTTCAATATATATATATGTGACAAGTGTTTGTCTGCTGTGCTTGTGTACTGGTGAGACAAAGTTCACTTGTGGTAAATATTTCTCACACAACAGTTAGCTCAAGAACGACATATATGTGCAGAATTATTAATGCAAATTTAGTTGTGAAGAGTGGAGAACTTTTTATACAATACAAAAGTTACCCAAACGTGTGACACTGAAAGAAATATTTTCTTGTATGGAGTGTTGTAAAGTGTGTAAAAGATGGCCCAGTTTATGAATCAAATAGTTGGACATAGCGGCCAAAATAATTATGAGTGTGCACAGTGTGGTGAATTATTTTACAGTAATGATTCATTGAAGATGCATATCTGTATGGCTGAACACACTGATGAGAAAGATATTAAGTGTGAAGAGTTTGATGAAAGCTTTAACAGTAACTATGATGTGACACAACATGTGACTGTTGATGAGAAAGATATTAAGTGTGAAGAGTTTGATGAAAGCTTTAACAGTGACTATGGTGTGACACAACATGTGACTGTTGATGAGATAAATATTAAGTGTGTCGAAAGTGTTAAAAGTTATGACAAAAAAGAACAACTAAAGCAGCATATGGCTGTACAGTCTGGTGATGAGGAGGATTTTAAGTGTGAAGAGTGTGGTAAATGTTACTCCAGAAAGGGTGATCTGAAGCGTCATATAACTGTACACACTGGTGAGAAGATGTCCAGGAGAGTTATTAAGCGTGAGGATGTTGCACAGGTGATTGGTTTATACAAGGCTAATCATAAAGTTAGTGAAATCGTTGAATAAACTGGTGTGTGCCGCCGGTCAGTGTACCGCTTCATCTCGCAGTTTGTCACGGACGGCCAGGAAGAGTTGCCCACCCCTAAACCCAGGTCTGGGCGACCACGACTTACGTCTCCTAGAACCAGGAAGGTGATTGCTCGGCAGGTTAATGCTAATCCTAAGCTCACGGCCCGGGAATTAAAGCAAGCTAACCCCAGACTCCTTGGTCACATCTCCTTAAGGTCGGTGCAGCAGATTCTTCACGACGATCTCGGTTATCGCGCCTACCGACCACGCCGTAAGCCCCTGCTGACTGCTGCCTAGAAGAAGAAGAGGATCACTTTTGCTAAGAAGTACAGTGCCTGGTCCCTTGAGGAGTGGAGGAACGTCCTGTGGAGTGACGAGGCCACGTTTACAGTGAGTGGTTGTGGTCACGATAGGGTGTGCCGCCGGCCAGACTCTGACCCGCTCAACCCCAGGTACACCGTCAAGACGGTCAAGCATCCTGATTCAGTGATGGTATGGGGTTGTTTCACTTATTACGGTGTTGGTGAGTTGGTTGTGTTTGATAAAAATATTAAAGTTAATCAGGCTGTGTACCTCCAGCTTCTCTGTGACGTTCTGCCTGACTCGTTTGAGAAAACATGCGCCGACGTGTTCATGCAGGACGGTGCTCCCTGCCACACGGCCAGGTATGTTACTCAGTGGTTGGAGGATTGCCAGGTTTCATATTTTAAGGACTGGCCTGGCAATTCCCCCGACATCAACCCTATTGAGAACCTTTGGGGGCTCATGAAACGTCGCCTACGTGACTTCGACACCTCGTCCGTCCCCAAGCTCACCACAGCAATTACGCAACTGTGGGCCAGTTTCACCCCAAAGCACCTGCAAAACCTTGCAGACAGTGTTCCACGACGACTGAAAGAGGTGCTGAAGAGGAAGGGAAACACAACAAAATACTAAGAGGGGTGGGTGAGTGTTATTTTCATTTTTTTATTACCTTACCGTGATTTTTTGTTTTTTTTCCACGGTGTGTCTTAACTTTCCGCGTAGACTGTACATAACAGGCTGAATCTGAAACATTTTGTGATGAATTTACTGAATAAATATATATGTATCTGTCTGTCTGTCTGTCCAACTAAGTAATAACACTGGCAAGTGAGATCCACAGCCACATTGGTCTTTATTGCAATGTTTATATGATTTTATTCCTTTATCCCTTAGATGGCAGCCGGGGTGACTGAGAGAGAACCCAATGAAAATGTTGTCTTTATATGGGTGTTGATGACCAATGAAGTCCAACATAAGTAAAGATTCATATATATA
>NW_024742962.1:0-11251 GCF_018991925.1 Homarus americanus
TGTTATACTCGATCAGGGGACTTTGTTATACTCGACCAGGGGACTTTGTTATACTCAATCAGGGGACTTTCTTATACTCGACCAGAGGACTTTGTAATACTCGATCAGGGGATATTTTATACTCGATCAGGGGACTTTGTTATACTTGATCACGGGACTTTGTTATACTCGATCAGGGGACTTTGTTATACTCGATCAGAGGACTTTGTTATATTCGACCAGGGGCCTTTGTTATTCTCGATTATAAAACTTTGTTATACTCGACCAGGGGACTTTATTATGCTCGATCTGGGGACTTTGTTATACTCGTCCAGTGGGCTTTGTTATATTAGGATCAGGGGACTTTGTTATACTCGATCAGGGGACATTATTATGCTCGATCTGGGGACTTGTTATACTCGTCCAGTGGGCTTTGATATATTAGGATCAGGGGACTTTGTTATACTCGATCAGGGGCCTTTGTTAAACTTGATCAGGGGCCTTTGTTACATTCGATCAGGAGAGTTTGTTATACTCGATCATGGGACTTTGTTATACTCGATCAGCGGACTTTGTTTTACTCGATCAGGGGACTTTTTCATACTCGATGAGGGGCCTTTGTTGTACTCGATCAGGGGCCTTTGTTATACTCGATCAGGGGACTTTGTTATACTCGACGAGGGTTCTTTGTTATACTCAACCAGGGGAGTGTGTTATTCTCGACCAGTGGACTTTGTTATACTCGATGAGGGCCTTTGGTAAACTCGATGAGGGGCCTTTGTTATACTCGATTAGGGGCCTTTGTTAAACTCGATCAGGGGCCTTTGTTATACTCGATCAGGGAACTTTGTTATACTCTATCAGGGGACTTTGTTATACTCGATCAGGGTGCTTTGTTATACTCGATCAGGGAACTTTGTTATACTCGATCAGGGGCCTTTCTTATAATCGTTCAAGGGACTTTGTTATAATCGATCAGGGGAATTTGTTATACTCGATCAGGAGACTTTGTTATTCTCGACCAGGGGAGTTTGTTATACTCGACCAAAGGACTTTGTTATACTCGATCAGCGGACTTTGTTATACTCGATCAGGGGCCTTTGTTATACCCGATCAGGGGACTTTGCTATACTCGATCAGGGGACATTGTTATATTCTATGAGGGGGGCTTTGTTATACTCGATCAGGGAACTTTGTTATACTCGGTAAGGGGACTTTGTTATACTCGATCAGGGGCCTTTGTTATAATCGTTCAGGGGACTTTGTTATACTCGACCAGGGGAGTTTGTTATACTCGACCAGGGGGCTTTGTAATACTCGATGAGGGGCCTTTGTTAAACTCGATGAATGGCCTTTGTTATACTCGACCAGGGGACTTTGTTATAACTCGATCAGGGGCCTTTGTTAAACTCGATCAGGGGCCTTTGTTATACTGGATCAGGGGACTTTGTTATACTCTATTAGGAGACTTTGTTATACTCGATCAGGGGGCTTTGTTATACTCGATCAGGAACTTTGTTATACTCGATTAGGGGCCTTTGTTATAATCGTTCAGGGGACTTTGTTATACTCGATCAGGGGACTTTGTTATGCTCAATGAGGGGCCTTTGTTAAACTCGATGAGGGGCCTTTGTTATACTCGACCAGGGACTTTGTTATACTCGATCAGGAGCTTTGTTGAACTTGATCAGGGCCTTTGTTATACTCGATCAGGGGGACTATGTTACTACTCAGTCAGGACATGCCTCGATCAGCGGACTTTGTTATACTCGATCAGCGGACTTTGTTATACTCGATCGCGAGATGCGCATTTATACTGATCCATGGGGACTTTGCTACTCGATCAGGGGCCTTTGTTGCATAATCTTCCGGGGACTTTTGTTATACTCGATCAGGGGACTTTGTTATACTCGGTGAGGGACTTTGTTATACTCAATCAGGGGACTTTGTTATCTCTCGATTAAGAGCACATTATACTCGGCAGGGGTTTTATACTCGACCAGGGGACTTTGTTATACTCGATCAAGGGCCTTTGTTAAACTTGATCAGGGGCCTTTTTTATACTCGATCAGGGGACTTTGTTATACTCTATCAAGGGACTTTGATATACTCGATCAGCGGACTTTGTTATACTCGATTAGGGGACTTTGTTATACTCGATCAGGGGACTTTGTTATAGTCGAATAGGGTTCTTTGTTATATTCGACGAGGGGAGTTTGTTATACTCGACCAGGGTTCTTTGTTATACTCGACGAGGGGAGTTTGTTATACTCGACCAGGGGACTTTGTTATACTCGATCAGGGAACTTTGTTATACTCGGTGGGGGGACTTTGTTATACTCGATCAGGGAACTTTGTTATACTCGGTGAGGGGACTTTGTTATATTCGATCAGGGGACTTTGTTATACTCGATTAGGGGGCTTTGTTATACTCGATCAGGGAACTTTGTTATACTCGATCAGGGGCCTTTGTTATAATCGTTCAGGGGAGTTTGTTATACTCGATCACGGAACTTTGTTATACTAGATCAGGGGACTTTGTTATACTCGACCAGGGGAGATTGTTATACTCGATAAGGGGACTTTGTTATACTAGATCAGGGGACTTTGTTATACACGACCAGGAAAGTTTGATATACTCGACCAGGGGACTTTGTTATACTCGATTAGGGGCCTTTGTTAAATTTGATCAGGGGCCTTTGTTATACTCAATCAGGGGACTTTGTTATAATCGATCAAGGGACTTTGTTATACTCGATCAGCGGACTTTGTTATACTCGATCAGGGGACTTTGTTATACTCGATCAGGGGCCTTTGTTATACTCGATCAGGGGCCTTTGCTATACTCAATCAGGGGACTTTGTTATACTCGATCAGGGGACATTGTTATACTCGACCAGGAGAGTTTATTATACTCGACCAGGGGACTTTGTTATACTCAATGAGGGGCCTTTGTTAAACTTGATCAGGGGCCTTTGTTATACTCGATCAGGGGACTTTGTTATACTCGATCAGGGGACTTTGTTATACTCGATCAGCGGACTTTGTTATACTCGATCAAGGGACTTTGTTATACTCGATGAGGGGCCTTTGTTATACTCGATCAGGGGCCTTTGTTATACTCGATCAGGGGAGTTTGTTGTGCTCGACCAGGGTTCTTTGTTATACTCGACTAGGGGAGTTTGTTATACTCGACCAGGGGACTTTGTTATACTCGATTAGGCGGCTTTGTTATACACGATGAGGGGACTTTGTTTACTCGATGAGGGGCTTTTCTTATACTCGATCAGGGGCCTTTGTTATACAAGATCATGGGACTTTGTTATACTCGATTAGGGGCCTTTTTTGGACTCGATCACTGGCCTTTCTTATACTCGATCAGGGGACTTTTTATACTCGATCAGGGAACTTTCTTATACTCGAGCACAGGGCTTTGTTATACTCGATCAGGGGACATTGTTATACTCAATCAGGAGGCTTTGTTATACTCGATCAGGGGACTTTGCTATACTCGACCAGGGGACTTTTTTATACTTGACGAATGGACTTTGTTATACTCGATGAGGGGCCTTTGTTTTACTCGATCTGTGAACTTTTTATACTCGGGAACGGGACTGTGTTATACTCGATCAGGGGACTTTTTTATACTCGACCAGAGGACTTTGTTATACTCGATCAGGGGACTTTGTTATTCTCGACCAAGGGACTTTTTTATACTTGACCAATGGACTTTGTTATACTCAATGAGGGGCCTTTGTTATACTCAATCAGGGGACTTTGTTATAATTGACCAGGGGACTTTGTTATACGTGATTAGGGGACTTTTTTATACTCGACCAGAGGACTTCGTTATAATCGATCAGGGGATATGTTATACTCGATCAGGGGACTTTGTTATACTCAACCAGAGGACTTTGTTATACTCGATCAGGGGACTTTGTTATACTCAATCAGGGGACTTTGTTATACTCGATTAGGGACCTTTGTTATACTCGATGAGGGGGCTTTGTTATCCTCGACCAGGGGACATTGTTATACTTGACCAATGGACTTTGTTATATACTCAATGAGGGCCTTTGTTATACTCAATCAAGGACTTTGTTATAATTGACCAGGACTTTGTTATACGTGATTGAGGGACTTTTTATACTCGACCAGAGGACTTCGTTATCAATCGATCAGGGATATATTCGATCAGGGGACTTTGTTATACTCTTGAGGACTTTGTTGTATCCTCGACCAGGGACATTGTTATACTCAATCAGGGAACTTTGGTACATATATTTAGGGGACTTTACCTGATGGGGACTTTGTCATACTCGATCAGTGGGACTTTCCTATATATGACCAATGGTCTTTGCTATACTCGATGAGGGGCTTTTGTTATACTCGATCAGGGGACTTTGTTATACTCGACCAGGGGACTTTGTTATACTCAATCAGGGGACTTTCTTATACTCGACCAGAGGACTTTGTTATACTCGAAAAGGGGATATTTTATACTCGATCAGGGGACTTTGTTATACTTGATCAGGGGACTTTGTTATACTCGATGAGGGGCCTTTGTTTTACTCGATCTGTGAACGTTTTATACTCGGGAACGGGACTGTGTTATACTCGATCAGGGGACTTTCTTATACTCGATCAGAGGACTTTGTTATATTCGACCAGGGGCCTTTGTTATTCTCGATTAGAAAACTTTGTTATACTCGACCAGGGGACTTTGTTATACACCACCAGGGTCTTTGTCATACACGATCAGGGGATATGTTATACTCGATCAGGGGACTTTGTTATACTCGGTTTAGGGGACTTTGTTATACTCGTTCAGTGGGCTTTGTTATATTAGGATCAGGGGACTTTGTTATACTCGATCAGGGGACTTTGTTATGCTCGATCTGGGGACTTGTTATACTCATCCAGGGGACTTTGTTATAGTAGGATCACTGGACTGTGTTATACTCGATAAGGACCCTTTGTTATACTCGACCAGGGGACTTTGTTGTAATCTATCAGGGAACTTTGTTATGCTCGATCTGGTGACTTTGTTATACTGGGCCAGGAGACGTTGTTATACTCGATCATGGGACTTTGTTATATTGGACCAGGGGACTTTGTTATACTCGATCAGGGGACTTTGTTATACTCGATCTGGGGACTTGTTATACTCGTCCAGGGGGCTTTGTTATAGAAGGATCACTGGACTTTGTTACTCTCGACCAGAGGCCTGTTATACTCGGTCAGGGGACTTTGTTATAATCGATCAGGGGACTTTGTTATGCTCGATCTGCGGACTTTGTTATAATTGGACAGGATACTTTGTTATACTCGATCAGGGGATATGTTATACTCGATCAGGAGACTTTGTTATACTGGACCAGGGGAATTTGTTATACTCGATCAGGGGACTTTGTTATACTCGATCAAGGGACTTTGTTATACTCGTCTAGGGGGCTTTGTAATATTAGCATCAGAGGACTTTGTTATACTCGATTAGGGGACTTTGTCTTACTCGATCAGGGCCCTTTGTTATACTCGACCAGGGGACTTTTTTATAATCGATCAGGGGACTTTGTTATGATTGATCAGGGTCTTTGTTATACTGGGCCAGGAGACGTTGTTATACTCGAGCATGGGATATGTAATACTCTACCAGGGGACTTTGTTATACTCGATAAAAGGCCTTTGTTATACTCGATCAGAGGCCTTTGTTTTACTAGATCTGGGGACTTTGTAATACTCGATCAGGGGACTTTCTTATACTCGAGCAGGGGGCTTTGTTATACTCGATCAGGGGACTTTGTTATACTCGATCAGGAGGCTTTCTTATACTCGATCAGGGGACTTTGCTATACTCGAGCAGGGGACTTTGTTATACTCGATCAGGGGACTTTGTTATACTCGACAAGGGGACTTTTTTATACTTGACCAATGGACTGTGTTATACTCGATGAGGGGCCTTTGTTATACTCGATCAGGGGACTTTGTTATACTCGAGCAGAGGACTTTGTTATACTCGATCAGGGGACTTTTTTATACTCGATCATAGGACTTTGTTATACTAGTATCAGGGGACTTTGTTATTCTCGATCAGGGGACTTTGTTATACTCGATCAGAGGCCTTTGTTATACTCGGTCAAGGGACTTTGTTATAATCGATCTGGTTGTTATGCTCGATCTGGGGACTTTGTTATACTGAATGGGAACTTGTTGCTCTCATTGAAGGATAGCCTCGATTAGGGGACTTTGTGCTTACTGGACCAGGACATTATACTCGATTAGGGGACTTTTTATATACTTTTTCGATCAGGAGACTTTGTTATACTCGACCAAAAGGCCTTTGTTATACTCAATAAAGTGGACTTTGTTATACTCGATCGGAATTGCCATTGTTATACTAGATCAGGGGACTTTGTTATGATTAGGGACTTTCTCGAGAACTTTGTTATACTCGATCAGAGTTTTCGTATATCGATCTTAGAATGTGTTATACTCGATCAGAACATTATTATACTCGACCGAGGACTTTTATACTTGACCAATGGACTTTGTTATACTCGATGAGGGCCTTTGATATATACTCGATCAGGGAACTTTTTATACTCGACCAGAGGACATTGTTATATACTCGATCAGGGGATATGTTATACTCGATCAGGGGACTTTGTTATACCCGATCAGGGACTTTACTTCTCTCGGTAGGACTTTGTTATACTCGATCAGGGGACTTTTATATACTTGACCAATGGACTTTGTTATACTCGATCAGGGCCTTTGTTTTACTCGATCTGGGGACTTTGTTATACTCGGGAAGGGGAATTTGTTATACTCGATCAGGGGACTTTTTTATACTCGACCAGAGGACTTTGTTATACTCGATCAGGGGACTTTGTTATACTCGACCAGGGGACTTTTTTATACTTGACCAATGGAATTTGTTATACTCAATGAGGGGCCTTTGTTATACTCTATCAGGGGACTTTGTTATAATCGACCAGACGACTTTGTTATACGCGATCAGGGGACTTTTTTATCCTCGACCAGAGGACTTTTTTATACTCGATTAGGGGATGTGTTATACTCGATCAGGGGACTTTGTTATAATCAACCAGAGGACTTTGTTATTCTCGATCAGGGGATTTTGTTATACTCAATGAGGGGGCTTTGTTATACTCGATTAGGGGCCTTTGTTATCCTCGATAAGGGGCTTTGTTATACTCGACCAGGGGACTTTGCTATACTCGATCAGGGAACTTTTTTACTCTCGACTAGGGGACTTTTTTTATAATTAATCAGGGGACTTTGTCATACTCTTTCAGTGGAATTTCCTATATTTGACCAATGGACTTTGCTATACTCGATCAGGGGACTTTTGTTATACTCGATCAGTAGACTTTGTTATACTCGTCCAGGGGGCTTTGTTATATTAGGATCAGGGGACTTTGTTATAATCGATCAGGGGACTTTGTTATGCTCGAGCCTGGGGACTTTGTTATACTGGGACAGGAGACTTTGTTATACTCGATCAGGGGATATGTTATACTCACTCAGGGGACTTTGTTATACTGGACCAGGGGACTTTGTTATACTCGATCAGGGGACTTTGTTATATTCGATCAGGGGACTTTGTTATACTCGTCCAGGGGGCTTTGTTATACTAGGAACAGGGGGCTTTGTTATACTCGACCAGGGGACTTTGTTATAATCGATCAGGGGACTTTGTTATGCTCGATCTCGGGTCTTTGTTATACTGGGCCAGGAGATGTTGTTACACTCGACCAGGGGATATGTAATACTCAATCAGGGGACTTTGTTATACTGGACCAGGGGACTTTGTTATACTCGGTCATGGGACTTTGTTATAATCGACCAGGGGACTTTTTTATACTTGACCAATGGACTTTGTTATACTCGATGAGGGGCCTTTGTTATACTCAATCAGGGGACTTTTTTATACTCGACCATAGGACTTTGTTATACTAGTATCAGGGGACTTTGTTATTCTTGACCAGGGGACTTTGTTATACTCAACCAGAGGCCTTTGTTATACTCGGTCAGGGGACTTTGTTATGCTCGATCTGGGGACTGTGTTTTACTGGGCCAGGAGACTTTGTTATACTCAGTCGGTGTATCCTCCATTCAGGGACTTTGTTATACTGGACCAGGGGACTTTGTTATCGATCAGGGGACTTTTGTGCATACTCGATCAGGGACTGTTATACTCGTCTAAGGTGCTTTGTTATACTCGATCAGGACTTTGTTATACTCGACCAGGACTTTTTATACTTGACCAATGGAATTTGTTATACTCAATAAGGGGCCTTTGTTATACTCTATCAGGGGACTTTGTTATAATCGATGGGTGACTTTGTTACTGATCAGGGGACTTTTTATTCTCGACAGAGGACTTTTTTATACTTGACCAATGGAATTTGTTATACTCGATCAGGGGATTTTGTTATACTCAATGAGGGGGCTTTGTTATACTCGATTAGGGGCCTTTGTTATCCTCGATAAGGGGGCTTTGTTATACTCGACCAGGGGACTTTGTTATACTCGATCAGGGAACTTTTTTACACTCGACTAGGGGACTTTTTTATAATTAATCAGGGGACTTTGTCATACTCTTTCAGTGGACGTTCCTATATTTGACCAATGGACTTTGCTATACTCGATCAGGGGACTTTTGTTATACTCGATCAGTAGACTTTGTTATACTCGTCCAGGGGGCTTTGTTATATTACGATCAGGGGACTTTGTTATAATCGATCAGGGGACTTTGTTATGCTCGATCTGGGGACTTTGTTATACTGGGACAGGAGACTTTGTTATACTCGATCAGGGGATATGTTATACTCAATCAGGGGACTTTGTTATACTGGACCAGGGGACTTTGTTATACTCGATCAGGGGACTTTGTTATATTCGATCAGGGGACTTTGTTATACTCGTCCAGGGGGCTTTGTTATACTAGGATCAGGGGGCTTTGTTATACTCGACCAGGGGACATTGTTATAATCGATCAGGGGAGTTTTTTATGCTCGATCTGGGGTCTTTGTTATACTGGGCCAGGAGATGTTGTTACACTCGAGCAGGGGATATGTAATACTCGATCAGGGGACTTTGTTATACTGGACCAGGGGACTTTGTTATACTCGGTCAGGGGACTTTGTTATAATCGACCAGGGACTTTTTATACTTGACCGTGGACTTTTGTTATACTCGATGAGGGCCCTTTGTTATAATCGACAAGGGGACTTTTTTATACTTGACTATAGGACTTTGTTATACTAGTATCAGGGGACTTTGTTATTCTCGACCAGATAATTTGTTATACTCGACCACAGGCCTTTGTTATACTCGGTCATGGGACTTTGTTATGCTCGATCTGGGGACTTTTTTTTACTGGGCCAGGAGACTTTGTTATACTCGATCAGGGGATGTGTTATACTCAATTAGGGGACTTTGTTATACTGGACCAGGGGACTTTGTTATACTCGATCAGGGGACTTTGTTATACTCGATCAGGGGACTTTGTTGTACTCGTCCAAGGTGCTTTGTTATACACGATCAGGGGACTTTGTTATACTCGATCAGGGGACTTTGTCTTACTCGATCATGGCCCTTTGCTATAATCGACCAGGGGACTTTGTTATAATCGATCAGGGGACTTTGTTATGCTCGATATGGGGACTTTGTTATACTGGGCCAGGGGACTTTTTTATACTCGATATAGGGGACTTTGTTATACTCAACCAGGGGCCTTTCTTATACTCAATTACCGGACTTTGTTTCATACTTCCTTAAAGACACGACATATTTTTCAGGAGACTTTATTACTCGACCAGGGGACGTTTTTATACTTGACCAATGGACTTTGTTATACTCGATGAGGGGCCTTTGTTATACTCGATCAGGGGACTTTGTTATACTCGATCAGGAGGCTTTGTTATACTCGATCAGGGGACTTTGCTCTACTCGCCAGGGGACTTTGTTATACTGGATCAGGGGACATTGTTATACTCGACCAGGGGACTTTTTTATACTTGACCAATGGACTTTGTTATACTCGATGAGGGGCCTTTGTTATACTCGATCAGGGGACTTATTTATACTCGACCAGAGGACTTTGTTATACTCGATCAGGGGATATGTTATACTCGACCAGGGGACTTTTTTATACTTGACCAATGGACTTTTTTATACACGATGAGGGGCATTTGTTATACTCGATCTGGGGACTTTGTTATACTCGAGAAGGGAACTTTGTTAAACTCGATCAGAGGACTTTTTTATACTCGACCAGACGACTTTGTTGTACTCGATCAGGGGACTTGGTTATACCCGACCAGGGGACTTTTTATACTTGACCAATGGACTTTGTTATACTCAATGAGGGGCCTTTGTTATACTCGATCAGGGGACTTTTGTTATACTCGATCAGGGACTTCGTTATACTCAACCAGGGGCCTTTGTTTTACTCGATCACCGGACTTTGTTATACGCGATAAGGGGACTTTGTTAGATTCGAACAGGGGACTTTGTTATACTCGAACAGGGGACTTTGTTATACTCGATTAAGCGGCTTTGTTATACACGATCAGGGGCATTTGTTATACTAGATCAGGGGACTTTGTTATACTTGATTAGGGGCCTTTTTGGACTCAATCAGGGGCCTTTGATATACTCGATCAGGAGACTTTGTTATACTCAATCAGGGGACTTTCTAATACTCGACCAGGGGACTTTGTTATACTCGATCAAGGGACTTTGTTATACTCGAACAGGGGATTTTTTTATACTCGATCAGGGGACTTTGTTATACCCGATCAGGGGACTTTGCTACACTCGACCAGGGGACTTTGTTATACTCGATCAGGGGACTTTGTTATACTGGACGAGGGGACTTTTTTATACTTGACCAATGAACTTTGTTATTCTCGATGAGGGGCCTTTGTTATACTAGATCTGGGGACTTTGTTATACTCGAAGAGGGGACTTTGTTATACTCGATCAGGGGACTTTTTTATACTCGCCCAGAGGACTTTGTTATACTCGATCAGGGGACTTTGTTATACTCGACCAGGGGACTTTTTTATACTTGACCAATGGACTTTGTCATACTCAATGAGGGGCCTTTGTTGTACTCGATCAGGGGACTTTGTTATACTCGATCAGGGGACTTTGTTATATGCGATCAGAATTTTATACTCGACCAGAGGACTTTGTTTTACCGATGGGAGATATGTTATAGTCGATCAGAAGACTTTGT
>NW_024742963.1:0-17446 GCF_018991925.1 Homarus americanus
GTATTATAGTACTTGTCTGTCGTTTTGTTAATATAACATAGTTTCACCAGCAGTATGTACTCAAGAGCTTATTAACATCGTTGACGAGTCAGAGCCGCAACACTGAACCAATCTATATGAACATTAACACAAAAAATAAATTGTTACATTACATCGACTATCAAGACATAACTTACAATACAAATTAATAAATAATTGTACCAGGCAGATAAAAATATTAGTTACAAAAAATTATGAAAATAGTCTTAATGTTCACGCCAGAATTTACCCCATAACAAAAGCCATACAACATTTTCCCAGTTAAGACTTCGTTAAATACAATCTCAAACTCCTTCTCAGAAACTGTGTGTTGGTGGTGTGCCACGTGTGGTGTGTGTGTGTGTGTGTGTGTGTGTGTGACAGCACCTTTGATTTATACAAATATTCACCCAAATGAATAACACCAAGTAATTCACCATGTTATTCACGACTCTTAGATCACTTGGCTTGCGTCTCTCAAAAGGTCGAGCCAGGGTCAGTTGATTCAGTAAACACCGCTCACATTAATAGGGACCTGCCACACTTTGCCATAAACAGATAAATTGTACCGGGAATTTTCCCCCCACACACTCATCATTGTCACTTTATGTAACTTGCTGACAAAACCCATGACCCTTCAGGCCTTTTACGCCCTTAATGCATGAGTCATAAAGGCAAGCATGAACTCTGCATGCTTCCCAGTTGGGCACTGTGAACGCTTCTGCGCTTCACCTTGCACAGGATGTAAGGGGGTGCCCAATAAACTAGCCCCCTCGTGGGCAATCTGTAATCACTACCACTGTCTCGCGGCCCAGAGTAGTAGTTGGACATATCACTAGACAGGGAAATTCACACTTAACACAAGTGTTATCTCAAGGTCATATTCACAACACTTCCCTGGACAGAATTCATAATTTATTTTCTTATATTACATCTGTGTGTATACCTGCTACTAGATAAACAGAAAATGCCAAGAAGTGTTTACATCAAGCGCTGCCACTTAAGAGTTCCAAGAACTAAATTAAAACAATTAGTGTGTGTGTGTGCATGGTGTGAGTGTGCATGGTGTGTGTGTGTGTGTGAGTGTGCATGGTGTGTGTGTGTGCATTGTGTGTGTGTGTTTGTGTGTATATGGTGTGTGTTTGTTTGTTTGTATGGTGTGTGCATGGTGTGTGTGTGTGTGTGTATGTGTGTATGGTGTGTGTATGTGTATGGTGTGTGTATGTATGGTGTGTGTGTGTGTGTGTGTGTGTGTATGTGTGTGTATGGTTTGTGCATGTACGGTGTGTGTATGGGTGTGTGTGATTGTGCATGGTGAGTGTGTGACTGTGTATGGGGTGAGTGTGTGTGTGTGTGTGTGTTTCCATTGCCATGAGGATATCATACAATTCTTAAAGCACTGGTCACATGGGCGCATTTTTTTTTTAGCAATTTCTTGCCGGAAAGTTATTTCGAGCAATTTTCGAGAAATTCGAGCAAGTTTTTGAAGCATTTTTATTGACAATCGTGATAGCCAATTTCTTGACTATTTCGAGCAAGATTATCGGTTCAAAACCCGGTTAATACCATATTTAATGACACGAAGCTTATTTATCGAGTATTTACCTTGGCTATATATAACATAGATCAATAACATTATGTATAAAATGCACAAACAGTTTTTTACGACACACTGAGTTTATTATTTGGGTGGTGTTTTGGCGTGTTTGTTTACAAAACACAAGCCCATACAGCCGGTCATTCTCCACACACTAACAACCCTCCCTACCGTAACTACGATAGTTGAACCAGTCTATATTAAACACTCGTTCCTCCTCCTCGCCAGCCACTTACGAGTCCCCAATAGTTTTTCTTCGCTTTCTCTCATTTCTTTTTAATAATAACAATAATACCAAGGATAGCTGCTGCGTCGTCTGCATTGTTGTTGTGATGTTCCGTCTCCCTTCTACTCGCACAGCGGCGTTAACTTTTTTTTCTTGCTGTAGTAACTGAACCAAGAGCCACTCGTGTGACCACATTTGGAAGAAATTACTCGTAATTTCTTGCTCCAAATTAATTGTTCATCAAAGGGATCGTGTGACCGTAACTTAAGTCACCCTTTAAGAAAAACTGTAAATACTGATTCACAAAACTTAAGGATAATTTCTGACTTGGAACCATCGGTGTAATGCAGAAAACAGTTATTGTATTCTAAAACCTACCCAAGAAATCTTTTACCCACTTACGATATAATTCTTTTCTATTCCATCAATAGATGTTATTTTACTTTTTTATACGTATTTTTATTTTAGTAATTTATAAACTATTTTTTTTATATACTTCATTACCTTTTAGTGTAATGAAGAGAATGAATTACAGAAGGTTTTTATAATTATATTGCGAACAATATTTTTCCTCGCAATAAATAAACAATGACGATGATCTTGTTTACAATATGGAGCTTGATGTCTTACTCCATGTTCGTTTATTACATTTTCTGCCATACCCGACTGTTCTTTTCTTTCTTGTGGTGAAGGGTTTTGACAATTGATATATATATAAAGTTGAGTTAAGAATAATGACTCTGATATTATAGCCATTAGGTCCTGAATAATAAGTGGTGTCTAAGTGAACAAATGTATGATGTCTTCAATTACCAGCGTAGTGTGGGGTAACAGTGGGGGTAGAAGCGAAGGGTAGGAGTGAAGGGTGGGAGTAAGGCGTGGGAGTAAGGGGTGGGAGTAAGGGGTGGGAGTAAGGCGTGGGAGTAAGGGTGGGAGTAAGGGGTGGGAGTAAGGGGTAGGGAGGGGTGATAAGGGTGGAGTAAGGGATGGGAGTAATGGTGTATATGGGGAGTAAGGTGGGAGTATGTGGGAGTAAGGGAGTAAGGTGGGAGAGGGTGGGGAGGTGGGGAGTAAGGGTGGGAGACAGGGAGTATAAGGGAGTATATGGGAGGCAGGTGGGAGTAAGGGTGGGAGTTAGGGGTGTGAGTAAGGGGTGGGAGTAAGGGGTGGGAGTAAGGGGGTGGGAGTAAGTGGTGGGAGTAAGAAGTGGGAGTAAGGGGTAGAAGTAAGGGGTAGGAGTAAGGGGTAGAAGTAAGGGGTAGAAGGAAGGGGTGGGAGCAAGGGGTGGGAATAAGGGGTGGTAATATGGGGTGGGATTAAGGGGTGGGAGTAAGGGGTAGGAGTAAGGGGTAGGAGTGACGAGTAAGAATGTGGGACAAGAGGGAGGGGTAGCAGTGGGGGGTAGGGTTAGGTTACAAACTTCTATTTACTTCATCATCTGCATCCTGCTGGTGATGTTCTCTCTTTAAACAATTTGTAAAATAAATAAATAAATGGTCAGGTGTAAATGGTAAGAATTTAACAGAGTAATACTGAGGTATTACAAGAAAGAACTAAAAACTGTCCACTGTGTGTATCAATATTTTATAAAAGTATTTGTGAAGCTGTAAAATACTTAGATATAAACTTTTAATTCAACTCTGTAATAAAAATAATTGCAATAATGAATCTAAACAAGAAATGAACTGGGTGAAAAAAATCTACAAAATACTAAAAATATAAAAAAGAAGAATTACAGTAAAACCTGAATCATTGTAATAAACATTATTAAACTTTTCGTTGTTATGACCTAAACAAACAAGGAAGACTCGTCTAGATTTTCGCTCTGTGAATTAACTCCTTGGATCGCTTTTGGGCAAGAGGGGAGTTACTCCGACTTATTCCGTGAAAATATTCCCAACTGTCCATAGAATCCGCTACAGTTTCCTTTATAGTAAGTGACTCACAAATGATTAATATTCCCATTCACCAATACTTTATTATATCAGAGAACAGTGCAGAGATAAGCTGGCCAATGAGCGATGGTCAAAGATAATACAGATTTAATACTGG
The DNA here is from genome assembly GCF_018991925.1 of Homarus americanus. Lineage (NCBI taxonomy): Eukaryota > Metazoa > Arthropoda > Malacostraca > Decapoda > Nephropidae > Homarus > Homarus americanus. The sequence goes on from NW_024742963.1 coordinate 3,894, forward strand.
ATGGATAAGTACAGCTATAGTGATTTGTTTCATGTTACAGTAATAATAAACTTTATCAAATGTTATAACTACCAAAGTGTTATTTTCGTGATCGATACCCTGCTGCCAGGATTATAACATCGTTTAAAAGTTCAGTAAAAATATCATGCAGATTAAAACCTAACCTAGTGTATCGTAACCTAATTTAGCCTTTCCTAAGCCAACTTAGACTATCCTAAACTAGCCTAACCTATCCTAATCACACCAAACCTAACCTATCCTAAATTTATATATCATCAACAGATTTATAGATATGTTGGAGAAATAATTATCAAAAGTTTGTTGTCTCTACAAATGTATTTTTAAAAAAAGAAAATGAAATTAAAACTTTCTAGAGAACTCAATTGTGTCATGAGCGTTGCGGCTTGGTTAGGTTAGGTAACATTAGGTTAGGTTAGATAAGGTAAGGTAAGATTAGGTAAGGTGAGGTAGTGTTAGGGTTAAATACATTTTACTAATTTTGCATCAAAATAATCACGACTGAAGGTATCGGATAAAAAACCTCTGAATATAATTCTTTTTCTGAGAAAAAATTTCTTTACCACTTATTTTTTGCCCCACTTTTTTTATTAAGTTTGATGAACTTAGATTAGGTTAGGTATTATTTAACTCTGAGTCATGGGTACTTATTGGATACTTGGCAGAATAACTTGTTATAACTTGGTCCTAACAAAGGCGGAGTCTAAGCAAAAATGTTCACTTGACCTCATATTTGGATTTCATTACTGAAGGATATTTACAGCTATACTACATTAATAAGGTCTATCTGCAAGTTTATTCAGTCATAAAAAAAAATATACCCTAAATGTGGACAATAAAAATCTTCTATTTTGGTACAAATTACTTGAAAAGTTGTTAGAAGACAAAAGCTGCATCTCTTCCATAAAGCGAGAAATAGAACAGCCAAGCCTCTTCTTGTCGTAAAAAAAAACTAATATTGTATTTTAGCATGTTGATGTACAAAACATTTTCTTCATTATTCTATGATAAAACAAGTCTAACAAGCATTATTAAAACATATATAATTAATTTTTTTTCATGCAATCCGGAAATAGCGACTACTATATCCAGGTTGATCGTGTTGAGGTCCTGTAAGTTACAGGCTAGATTACGTGCTCACTTACGGAGTTCGATGCCAAATATTTGTTTTGAGAATCCCGATCGGAGACTGTAAGTCCAGTTACTTGGTAAACAAGTAGATACAGTGAAATAAACTGCTGTACCTAAATATTATGTAACTCAAAATATATTCCAAAAACAGCACGTTTACAGATGAAAATAAAAAAAAGCATAAATAATACAAACAAAATCAATTAATATGTTTTTTATTACAGTATTTTTAAATATCAGAAGCGTAGGTTCAGCGCTTCTTTTGTGTCTTTTTCCCGGTGAAGATGTAGTCTCCCCATGGCAGGTACTGGTCCTTTTGTACACGGCAGAAAGTGGTAGTTTTCTTCTTCTTCTTGTTGTTTTGGGTCTTGTTGTTTTGGGTCTTAGTGTGTTTTGTGGTCTGCAGTTTGTTAGATCGGGGGCCCTTCTCCTTCATCTGGCAAGGCTTCACCTCCACCTTAGTCACCTTCTATACAGTGCGTCGGAACACCATTGTGATGTACTGACACTAACAGCTCTCTCACTGAGGTCAAATCAAAATTTGACCATACAGAAAGAATTACGGTTTAATAAGGTTGGAATTTAAAGAAATTGACAACAAAATAAAGCTCTGTTTATCACAATAGTAAAGAGGGATGGTGTTTGTAAAGATGATGGATGGTGTTATAATATGTAGTGATGATGGATGGTGTTATATGTAGTGATGAAGGATGGCGTTATATTGTAGTAATGATGGATGGTGTTATATGTAGTGATGATAAGAGGGTAATATATGTAGTGATGATAAGAGGGTAATATATGTAGTGATGATGGATGGTGTTATATATATATATTGATGATGCATGATGTTATATGTAGTGATGATGGTTGGTGTTATATGTAGTGATGCTGGATGGTGTTATATGTAGTGATGATGGATAGAGTTATATGTAGTGATGATGGATGATGTTATATGTAGTGATGATGGATGGTGTTATATGTAGTGATGTTGGATGGTGTTATATGTAGTGATGATGGACGATATTATATGTAGTTTTGATAGGATGGTTCTATATGTAGTGATGATGGATGGTGTTATATGTAGTGATGATGGATGATGTTATATGTAGTGATGATAGGTTGGTTTTTATATGTAGTGATGATGGATGGTGTTATATGTAGCGATGATGGATGGAGTTATATGTAGTGATGATGGATGATGTTATATGTAGTGATGATGGTTGGTGTTATATGTAATGATGTCGGATGGTGTTATATGTCGTGATGGATGGTTCTATATGTAGTGATGGTGGATGGTGTTATATGTAGTGATGATGGATCGTATTATATGTAGTGATGATGGATAGTATTATATGTAGTGATGATGATGGATGGTGTTATAAGTAGTGATGATGGATGTTATATGTAGTGATGAAGGATGGTGTTAGTGAAGATTGTGAAGTGAGATGTAGTGAAGATTGTGAAGTGAGATGTAGTGAAGATTGTGAAGTCATATGTGGTGAAGATTGTGAAGTCAGATGTAGTGAAGATTGTGAAGTGAGATGTAGTGAAGATTGTGAAGTGAGATGTAATGAAGATTGTGAAGTGAGATGTAGTGAAGATTGTGAAGTGAGATGTAGTGAAGATTGTGAAGTGAGATTTATTGAAGATTGTGAAGTGAGATGTAGTGAAGATTGTGAATTGAGAAGTAGTGAAGATTGTGAAGTGAGATATGGTAAAGATTGTGAAGTGAGATGTGGTGAAGATTGTGAAGTGAGATTTGGTGAAGATTGTGAAGTGAGATGTGGTGAAGATTGTGAAGTGAGATATGGTGAAGATTGTGAAGTGAGATGTAGTGAAGATGTGAAGTGAGATGTAGTGAAGATTGTGAAGTGAGATGTAGTGAAGGTGGTGAAGTGAGATGTAGTGAAGATTGTGTAGTGAGATGTAGTGAAGATTGTGAAGTGAGAGGTAGTGAAGATTGTGAAATGAGATGTAGTGAAGATTGTGAAGTGAGATGTATTGAAGATTGTGAAGTGAGATGTAGTGAAGATTGTGAAGTGAGATGTAGTGAAGATTGTGAAGTGAGATGTAGTAAAGATTGTGAAGTGAGATATGGTGAAGATTGTGAAGTGAGATGTAGTGAAAGATTGTGAAGTGAGATGTAGTGAAGATTGTGAAGTGAGATGTATTGAAGATTGTGAAGTGAGATGTAGTGAAGATTGTGAAGTGAGATGTAGTGAAGTTTGTGAAGTGGGATGTAGTGAAGATTGTGAAGTGAGATGTAGTGAAGATTGTGAAGTGGGATGTAGTGAAGATTGTGAAGTGAGATGTAGTGAAGATTGTGAAGTGAGATGTAGTGAAGATTGTGAAGTGAGATGTAGTGAAGATTGTGAAGTGAGATGTAGTGAAGATTTTGAAGTGAGATGTAGTGAAGATTGTGAAGTGAGATGTAGTGAAGATTGTGAATTGAGAAGTAGTGAAGATTGTGAAGTGGGATGTAGTGAAGATTGTGAAGTGAGATGTAGTGAAGATTGTGAAGTGAGATGTAGTGAAGATTGTGAAGTGAGATGTAGTGAAGATTGTGAAGTGAGATGTAGTGAAGATTGTGAAGTGAGATGTAGTGAAGATTGTGAAGTGAGATGTATTGAAGGTTGTGAAGTGAGATGTAGTGAAGATTGTGAAGTGAGATGTGGTAAAGATTGTGAAGTGAGATGTGGTGAAGATTTTGAAGTGAGATTTGGTGAAGATTGTGAAGTGAGATGTGGTGAAGATTGTGAAGTGAGATATGGTGAAGATTGTGAAGTGAGATGTAGTGAAGATGTGAAGTGAGATGTAGTGAAGATTGTGAAGTGAGATGTAGTGAAGGTTGTGAAGTGAGATGTAGTGAAGATTGTGTAGTGAGATGTAGTGAAGATTGTGAAGTGAGATGTAGTGAAGATTGTGAAGTGAGATGTAGTGAAGATTGTGAAGTGAGATGTAGTGAAGCTTGTGAAGTGAAATGTAGTGAAGATTGTGAGGTGAGATGTAGTAAGATTGTGAGGTGAACATAAGAACATAAGAACATAAGAAAGTGGGATACTGCAGGAGGCCGACTGGCCCATACAGGGCAGATCCCTTTCACACCCATCCCAGCACTTCCATGTGCCTATCCAACTTCGTCTTGAAGCTCCCTAGCGTCCCCGATCCTACTATAGCACTCGGTAGCCTATTCCATATATCCACAACTCTATTACCAAACCAGTGCTTGCCTATATCCTTTCTGAATCGGAATTTATCTAATTTAAAGCAATTTGTTCTAGTTATTTCGTTATTACTGAGCTTCAGAACATCTTCCATTTTACCCTTGTTAATCCCACTTACCCACTTGAACACCTCTATCATATCTCCCCTAACTCTACGCCTCTCTAATGAATGTCATGCCAGTCTTTTCATATGGAAGGTTTCTAATATTATGGATCATTTTTGTCATTCTTCTTGTACTCTCTCCAAAGAATCTATGTCCATCTTATAACAAGGACAATTGGTAGAACTGAACCGTGATAATCCATGTGTGGCCTCACTAATGCTAGGTAAAGTTTCAAGATAACGCCAGCAGTTCTGTTAATTACAGACCTAGATATGGAACCCAAGAATCCTTGTTTGCCTTGTTAAGTAATCAGCTAATACATTGTTTTCTAGGTTTCAAGTCGTTGCTAACAAATACACCTTGATTTTTTTCACAAACTGAGTTTTCTATTTCCGTGTTACCTAGTTTATACTTAACGTTTGTATTCGTCTTCCCTATCTGCAGTACCTTGCATTTATCACTATTAAAATTCATTTGCCAGTCTACTGACCACTCATGTAAGGTATCTAGATCTCTTTGAAGGTGTTCAAAGTCACTGTCTGAATTTATCACTCTCCCCATTTTGGTATCATCTGCAAATTTACTAATCCTACTAATTATGCCTAAATCAAGATCATTAATGAATATAACAAACAGCAGAGGGCCTAATACAGATCCCTGGGGAACTCCGCTTTTGACCGCACCCCAGTCTGACTTTAATCCATTTATGCTGACTCTTTGTTTCCTACCAGTTAACCATGACCTAATCCATTTTAATACTGATCCACCTATTCCATGTGCTTTTACCTTCCTTATCAATCTCTCATGAGGGACTCTATCGAATGCTTTACTGAAATCTAAATAAATTATAGCATATGACTTATCATTATCTACCGCTTCAAATACTTTTGAGAAAAAGCTAAGCAAATTTGTGAGACAAGAACGTCCCTGGGTGAACCCGTGCTGAGAAGAATGAATTAAGTTGAATGTTTCAAGGTGGCTTCTGATTTTTGTAGCAATAATTGACTTTTAGCAACTTGTCGGCGAGATTACTGGACGTGCGGAGACTAATGGGACTTGCAATTTGATGCTATTGATTTATCACCCTTTTGAAAATCGGAACCAGCATTTGCAAGTTTCCAAGCTTCTGGGCACTAGGCCCCATTCTAATGACTTATTAAATAAAACTGCTAATGGATTACTCAACTCATCTCTACATTCTTTTAATATTCTAGCATATACCTTGTCTGGACCAAGGCGATTTATGAGGCTTCAGTTTGTTACCCATTTTAAGAACTTCTGGAAACTGTGCTAAGTTTTCATTTGTGAATACGGAGCGAAAATGACTATTTAACGTACTACACATTTCTAACTCATCATCAGTCATTTCTCCTGTCGTAGTTTTAAGGGGACCTATTGTATCTCTAACCTTTGATTTATACAGTTGATAAAAAGCTTTGGGGGTATATTTCGATTCGTTTGCTACCTTGATTTCATAATTTCTCTTTGCTTTCCTAATTTCTGTTTATACCTGTCTTGTTAGGTTCTGATAGTAACCAAGTAAGTGATTTTCGCCTTTCTTAACTTTTCTATATACTCCTTTCTTTTTTCCTAGAAGATCTAAGAGTCTATTATTCATCCATTTTGGTTGGTTCCGTATCGATCTGAATTTTCTTTTAGGGATGTGTTTATTTTGGGCATTATTGATTGTGGCAATAAATTGTTCATAAGTAGCTGCTAAATTAAATTCGGGGTTATCCCGTCCTAAGTTGACAGTTTCCGGAGGTGTGGGGGGGATTAATCTTTTGACCATAGGGTCATCCCTTAGGTCTCTCCTTATGCTACCGTAATTAGCATTCCTAAAATCCGGGATCAAGGCCGAATTTTCCTTCTTCCTGCCATCCCATATTATGTTAAAATATATGGCTTTATGATCACTGTTTCCTAGTTCGTCTCCAATCCCAACATCTTTTACTAGATTTTCATTATTACTGAGAACTAAATGGAGGATATTATTTCCTCTAGTGGGCAAGTTTATAAATTTATATATAAAACTATCCTGTACTACTTCTATAAAATCTTCAGATTCATTATCGCTAAGTTGATTTTTCAAATCTATGCCTGAAAAGTTGAAATCGCCTAGAATACATACATTGTTTCTATCAGATGCCTTCTTTATTTCCTCCCATAGCAATTTACCATCGTTCCTACTCAAATTAGGTAGTCTATATATAACACCAATGACTACGGATTCACTGCCCTCACCAATCTCTGCCCAAATACTTTCATTGTCGCTATTTGTTTTAATGTTTGATTTATTGCAGCCTTTTAATGACACCCTGATATACACTGCTACACCGCCACCTCTCCTTCCTACTCTGTCAAATTTAAATAGGTTATATCCTGGAATATGAAATTCTTCTAAAAAATGCTTGCTGTTTGAATTTATCCATGTTTCCGTTATTGCAATTATATCTATGTTCTCTTTACTAACAATGGCCCTGAGCTGGTCCATTTTGTTACACAGGCTTCTACTATTAGTATAATAAACACTCAATATATTTCTTCCGTTTCTATCTGTTTTACATTTATTACTTTGATGTTTGTTATTATGACTAACTATATTTTCAGCAATATCTACTTCTGTTTCACTACTTCCCAGGACCTGCTTGTTTTTTGACTCCCATTTTCCCCGAACCCTCTCTACTGGCGAAACCCCCCCTTCGGAGTGACAATTTCACGCTCCAGGGATGCAGACAACGTCTTTACCCCCTCACGAGACAAGTGTACTCCGTCGCGACAGTACAGGTAGTCGTTGCCATAAAATCGTTGCCCGTCATCAATGAATGCCCAACCATTGTTTGCACAATGTTTTTCCAGTCGGCAATTAATAGCAATTGCCCTGGACAGCCATTCACGACCAACCCCTCTTCTAGGCAAGACACCACATACTATCAGGACCCCTCCCCTATCTCTAATCTTCCCCAGCGCCTCCCTATACCTCTTGAAAAGTTCCTCACTCCTAACCTTACCTATGTCGTTTCCCCCCACACTAAGACACACTACTGGATTGGTACCCTCCCCTGACAAAACTCTGTCTAACCTCTCGGCTGCATGCCCTATCCCAGCCCCAGGAAAACATACCCTAGTCCTACGTTTCCTATCTCTCGCACAAAAAGCCCGATCCATAAACCTCACCTGGCTGAAGATTGTGAAGTGAGATGCAGTGAAGATTGTGAAGCGAGATGTAGTGAAGATTGTGAAATAAGATTATAAAGTAAACTGTAGTAATTGAGGTTAAACGAACGCGGGTTATTCTGTAGTGTATCCGTGTCTTGTTAACGTGGAACCAACATGGCGGTGGTTCTCAATATAGATACGTTATTTTGCCGGGAATTTCTGTCAAAACAAAATATGAATCAACAATATTTAGCCTAAATTAACCTAACGGCTTTATTATATATTCTAAGTTTTTTAAGTTGGATAGATCAGATCAGGTTAGGTTAAGTCAGGTTGGGTTAGGTTAGGTTAGTTTTGTTAATTTTGCCACTTAGAGGCTAGTTTATTGTGCCCCCATACTCATCCTGTCAGCTGTAGCACAGAGAGATTACAAAGTGGTGTTAGATGAGGTAGGTGGTTAAGTTAAGTTTCAATAGGTTAGGTTAGATTATGTCAGGTTGGGTTAAGTTAGGTTAGATTATGTCAGGTTGGGTTAAGTTAGGTTAGGTAGGTAATAAGTAGATAGGTTATGTTAGGTAGGTGGGAAAGTTAGGTTTGATTAGGTTAGCTTATGTCAGACGGGGAGGTTAGGTTAGATTATGTCAGGTTAGGTTAGATTATGTCAGGTTAGGTCAGATTACGTCAGGTTAGGTTAGATTATGTCAGGTTAGGTTAGATTATGTCAGGTTAGGTTAGATTATGTCAGGTTAGGTCAGATTACGTCAGGTTAGGTTAGATTATGTCAGGTTTGGTCAGATTACGTCAGGTTAGGTTAGATTATGTCAGGTTAGGTTAGATTATGTCAGGTTAGGTTAGATTATGTCAGGTTAGGTCAGATTACGTCAGGTTAGGTTAGATTATATCAGGTTAGGTAAGTAGGTAGAGGTGGGTAAAAAAGGTTAGGTTAGGTCGGCAGGTTTTAGTGTAGGAGCTTAAGTAATCCCGTAAAAATTTCATGTTAATTTTTGACACCATACATTATAATAATCCTTATAAACTATGTTAAGGAACAGTGGTGTCATTTTTCTGAACGGTTTATTATAAGTTTTATGCCTTTAAAGAAGTTTTATTAAAGAGCGGCGTAATGAACCACAGATGTATTACCATTAAGTCCTAATTAACTTAAAACATGACTAATAACCTATGAACATATAGTATTATATGATTACAATTTAACATAATATATCATGAATGCTGTTATAATATCATAAGTGTGTTACAAACATGGCTGCTCATATATGCCATCCTGTCTCTGGCAAAGAAGAGATTGCAGTAAGTAAAATTATTTGCTAAAGACAAATACTGGAAATTAAACATATACATATTACCATTATCTGAAAAGCTTAGAACTACCGTTTTATATTTATTAAAAGTTTGTAGTGTTATACATCATGTGTAAACAAGTCACAAGTTATTATTTACGACATTGTTTCAGTCCTCGTCATCAGAGTCTTCTGTGTACAACAGATTCCTTCACCTTGTTTAGGCATTTCTCATCATCTGCTTGACAGTTACACATCTCGGTGCATGTCATGCTATTCTTTCTGATTCTTTCTGTATGAACATGACAATGATCCACATTTCCTGACGCCACATCCACATTTAACAAGTTCTGTGATTGCTTCTGGAGCTGGTGGTTGGTCTGATATTACTAGTATGAAACAGTCATCGTCAATCTTCCAGCCATGCTCTAATTGTGAAAGCATTTCACTGTCTGCATCACAAGACCACAGAAGAGCTTGATACCTTCCTCTCAATATATGATACTTTAGAGTTGCTGCAGTCGCTGGTAGTTCTCCAGCTTCTGCCTGCGTTTTCTTGAAGAGATGCCATCTAAGTTATGACAGTTTAGTGAAAGTCATTCGTGGACAGTAGAGCTTAAATACAAATTCCTTTAGACCAATAAACATGTCTGCTGGAGGGCATTTGGTCTACTCAGCATCTTGAATGCATCTAGGACTTTTATGTTAGATTTCATCAAAGTACTTCAACATGCTTTCTTTCCTTTGCCAACAAATTTTCCAATGCAGTCAGATCCTGTGAAGGCATGGAAACCTGTAAGGCTCTCTGCCCAATGTGTCGTCACTCACCAGTTCCTGTTTTCATACTTGTATTTTCTCCAAGTTGAGGCTGCTTTAATATGCCAAACACATCAGTGTCTGGTGACTTGATATGTACAGTGCTGCCCTTCTGTGATGCATATACTGTATGTCCTGCTTAAGTTCTATAACTAGTGATAGCAATTTGAGGGTTGAAGTCTTATTTGCTGCTTTCCACGACAGAAGATTAACCTTGGACATCTTTTCCCAGATGCTCAATGGACCAACAATACGTTTCTTGACAAAATTTTCATAATTTTGTCTTCCAACTTCATATGCACATAGATTGTCATATTTGGCATTTTCTGGCATTACAGCTCCAGTTACCAAGTTTAAAAGAGCATCATTTTCCTGGGATTACAGTCACCAATAACATTGTGTAGCTTCTGTACATCAGCATACTGACGGCTGACAATAGCTGTAGAGAGCTCATGATGTTCTGTTCTTTTGTAATCTTTATGAGTTTGATATTTTATGTAATGAACTTAATTTGAAAACCCAAATGGTAGTATATGATCTTTTATCACCTTAGACACTCTGTGCGTCATGCCTCTCAAGTGATTTTTTTCCTCTCTTACTTCTCTGGACAAATACATTATTTATCCCATCAGAAAAAATATCACCATATATTTTCTTAATCTACATAAGTTTAAAATAATGGTTGGTAAAATTAACCTGAAATTTTCGTGACCACATATTGTCTTGTTGAGTTTCTGGGGGAACTTCCATGACTAAATAGCGCCTCTGTATTGATAGCCGGTACATGTCGTAATAATTATCCACGCCATAATTTAAATCTTTATATATCAAATTTATTTTGTCTAATTTAAGTATCAAAGAAGTGTTTTTATTTTAAGTATCTTAAGTATCTTTTTACTCCTCTTAAAGTATCTAGGTGATGTTTTTTTTCATTTTTAAGTAACTAACCATATTTTTGTTTTCATTATAAAATGTGATTGATATAGACAACAGGAGTAAATATCAGCTGGAGGTCGTAAACGAAGCTGATGTGAAGTATTTTGACTCACTGTTCCCACGAACTAATTGCTTCTCTGGTTTATACCGAAGAAATAAAACCGTCAACGAACCATCCGATTCAAATGTGTCTTAGGCGATACAGGGTGTTTAGGCGTCATTCTGATACCAAGAATGACTTTGTGTACTGTGGTGAAGCTGGGGTAGGATAGGGTTGGGTTGGGTTGGGATGGGTTAGGATTACGCATGTGTGGGTATATTCTGTCGCATTTTATAGGTATCTTGCGTCTTTCTCTTTATTCCTTCTTTATCGCAGGTATCTGGCCATGCACACACTCATAGGGATAATTGGAAGAGGAATGGATAGTAACGAGATAATATTCTTCTTACATATACCTTAGTTTGATTACAGGTAACACCAGGTAGAAGTTACGTGACTCTTAAGAGTTTTCCTCGACTTGGCTGATTCAACTGTAAGACTTGCTGTATTTATCCTTATTAAAATCCTCCACCTGTAAGACCCTCCACTTGTAAGACTCTCCACCTGTAAGACCCTCCACTTGTAAGACTCTCCACTTGTAAAACCCTTTATGGATTTGAAATACCTTCTCGTCTTGACTCCACTAGTACTGTACACACCCTCTCTAGCCTTGGTTTACAGTAATGTTGAAGTATATAATGAAGACTCACAGCTCATGGGTTAGAAAAACAAAAGATGCTTGTTTTATTAATTTATTTATTTATTTATTTATAGCTTATTTTAGAATCCCCGAAAGTTAGAACAAAATGGCTGACGGGACTCACAAGCGGGCGATGTTTACAGTATGGACCAAGAATAAAAAATAAATAAGCAGGATAATTGATCATGAATTAATTTCTCAGGGTAATTATAGAAGTACAAATGTTCTCCAGCAGTGGGAAACGATCATAGTCACGTATAGAGCTTCCGACGCAGGTAGATTGATATAGATGCATTACCTTGAGTTAGTGGGTTACAGGGGCTTCTTACACGATAATATTAAAGGTGTTTTTTCCTTCTGTTTGTGGCACTTGAGGTGTTTAGGTTAGGTTTAATTAAAATGGTTTGGTTATAATAGTTATATTACGATAAGTTAAGTTGAATTTAGAACTTTTGATTTACATATATCGTGTTTTAGAAGGATTTGTTAGCTAATAAGTTTAATTTGGATAAGTTTAGTTTAATTTAGATCATTTGATTTTACAAGGTCGTATTATAATGACTGGGAACCATATAGAAAACTGTTAGAGAAGTAAATATTTCTACGGCAGTGAATGAGTAAGTCAATAAGTGGTGTATAGAGCTGCTGACGCAACTTAAACGGTATATACTATACATTATATGTTATCAGAGCTTTCCTGTTGTACGTAACCGCCTCCGTCAAAGTGTCTTACTGGCTCATGTGAAGATTAGCCTCTAGTTTATTTAACCTCAAGATTAACTACACTGGCACTGCCTGACCTGACCTGACCTGACCTACCCTACCCTACCCTACCCTACCCTACCCTACCCTACCCTACCCTAACCTAACCTAACCTAACTTAACTTCCCAAGTAGCGTTAGGTTAATCATTAGTTGAAATAAGCTGGGAGGGTTAATCTTCAGGTAATCTGTCTTAATTAACAATTTTGGTCAGGTGAGGCCTTCTTCCTTACCTTGCAAAACAGGAGAGGACTTTTCAAATCTTGAGATCATATTGATCAGCCCTGAGCAGAATGACGAATACCTTTTGTTTTGCCTTCCGTGGCTTAAGAACACGTCTTAACACCCATAAGACTATTCGCCTCAATACAATATTACAGTAATTGATTATTGTATTCTAATAAAATTTACGGTGTATCTTGTGAACCAGATTTATTGTTTGACCTTAGTGAATGAGAAACTGGTTGAGGTGTATTGTGGTAAACATCCTTAAGAGCAGCTCTGTGTATTCTTACGACCTCAAAGTAACACAAAAGGTAGCCAATATCTACCCTTGATCAGTCACTTTATGTAGATGTCAATTGTGTCATTTTTCTAGACTTAGTGCCCCCTGGAGGAGAAAGTAAATACAATGTTGATATATTTTGGTCACAACACACACTAGTAGATTATTTTTCCATTTTAACTAAATAATTAACACTATGAAGCTAACTAATTATATAACTCAAAGATGGTAACCAATATGGCGTCGATATTGTTCACATACTCTATGATAAATAGATGTATTGTCTGTTTAATTTTAGGGAAGAATTTAATTTATAAACTTTTGAGAATCTGGATACAGGAGTTTTGTCTTTGTGTGTGTGTGTGTGTGTGGTGATGATGACGCATACTTTCCTCTGCAGTGAAAAAAATATCATGACATTGCAAAGTTTAACTGTAAGCCGAAGGAACGTTTGTAATGTGACTTGTTATGTGAAATTGTAACTTGAAATTCTTTGTGAAAAAATATTTCCCTATAAAGTTTGGCAATAAATGAAGTATTACATCAAGGTGTAACTTGTAGTTCCTTGTGGAGTAATTACCTATGTGGACGATACAGCTACTCCAGGGTGTAAAACCTAGAGTAGAAAGTCTTTAGACCTTACCTGAGGTTGAAAGACTCCTATAGTGGAACGTCTTAGGTATTGAAACTTTAATTACAGTAAATAAAATATAATCTACCTAAACATTCCTTCACCTGGCGACAACTGATGATACAGGTGGTGTAATAGCTCTTTAAAATTCCTCCGTTTGATATAATAATGACCACACATGAACTTATAATGTGCAATATCTTGATAACACATTAGCTGCAACATTA